>NC_142103.1:42947547-43215047 GCF_054644295.1 Miniopterus natalensis | reverse complement strand
ACCATTTGAAACAGGTATTATTGAGCAGAAAATGACCCAATTACAAAGGCAAAAGTCCACAATTAAAAATTTCAACTATATAGGTTGTTCAAATTTCATAGAAGCAATAAACAGTGTACAATTGGCTGATAAAAGCTAGGAGAAATAATTACAACAATGTAATATAAATGTAATAAGGGAGGAGATAAGAATAAAATCAACAATATACCCAAGGAGAATAGATTGACCACATTTTTGTACTTCTGTAGCAATAGGTGAACTTCATCAAATGACGATGTTCCAAAGATTGTCTCAAAGTAAACGTAATACTTTTACTTTGTATATACAATCACACTACAGTGATATACTCTTTTCTCATAAAAGCTACTTTTCAAAAACAACCACCACCATACTTAGATTTATACCATCACACAGGAGATAATGTCTAGATTGACTGGAAACTCCTTGAAGGGAGCAACTGTGTGTAATTACATTATATTTCTAATTCCAGTTGTATGGCTGGAATTGGGTTCTTTTCCCTATAGATTAATGGGGCTTCACCAAGACCACATAGAATCACAAGATAGAAGTAAATCACAGAAATCTTTTTTAAAAAACTATATCTTTATTGATTTCAGAGAGAGAAGAAGGAGCGAGAGAGATAGAAACATCAATGATGAGAGAGTCATTGATCAGCTGCCTCCTGCACACCCTCAACTGGGGATCATGTCCACAACCCAGGCATGTGCTCTGACCGTGGAATCAAACTTCGATCTCCTGGATACTAGGTTGATGCTCAACCACTGAGCCACTCCCAGCAGGACAACCACAGAAATCTTAAATGGCTTAATCCTTTCTGCTCTAGACCCAATGGAAGAAGAAAGTGATGATTTATAGCTGAGGTAAGGGCTATAGTCCTCACTGTTTCAGGTAGGATAGGGAGCATCATGTGGCAAAGAGTAGTGAAGATGATTTGATAGCCTGAGAGTTTCAAAGGTAATTGAGAGCTTTGATAACTAATTGGGGGAGGAATGGAACCTCCACTAGGGATACAGTAGTAGCTCAACTAGATTTATTATCTGTTGCTTCAGATTGACCTGGAGAGACAAACACTGGACCCTTGCCTTTAAAGGATCACTGGGTAAAGTTCTGACTCTTACTGACTTTTAAAGGGTGTGGCCAGACAATAAGAGACTTGGCTCCCTGGATGAAATTAGCATATGAACCTTTTAAATCACATAACCAATTACTAAGCATAAACTTATATTTCAAACTTAGTATTGGTACTTAAATTCAAATTTCTGTATTACAAACAAGTTGCCTTAGTGAGCTTTATATCTAAGAACTACAGCTTCAATTAATTTTTGGATGAGTCTGACAAATAAAGAAAATGACATTCTGACATTTACTTCAGGAGATGCAGAATCCACAAAGGAAATTGTCTCAAGGATACCTTACTAAGTCATATTTCAAGAATGTTAATTGCTTATCTCATATCAAACACTGGATACAACACCTACTGGAAGATTCAATTTTTTGCCTTACTCCAGTCTTAAAGGAAGTGTTTAATTTGTGTCTCACAGGCCCAGCATGGCCAAAAACAAAGGGAAGGAAATTAATCTCCTTATAAGAACCTACCTTGTTTTTTACTAGATATTTTTTTTAACAAGGAAAAATATATTCTCTTTCTTGACTCTCCATGAATCTTTGTTGTTTGACAATCCTATAATAACCTTAAATTGGTCTCTCTACTTCTAAATTCATGTCTCCCACACCCTTACCTCACTCTTCCTAACCATCCATTGTACTAGCACCAGATTCATCTTTTCAAAACACCATCTTTTTCTGCAAGGCATATACTCAAAGCTCTCTAGTGTCACCATTCTTATGCATAATTAAGTTGAACTCCTTAGCCTTACTTTCAAGACTCTGGTACTTTGAAATCAATCTTGGTCTTTATTCACATGTACCCTCTCTAACTCTCCCCCACCACTGAACTTTTCAGCCCATCAATGCTTTATTATGGTTATTGAATGTTATAAAGAATTCTCAAAAATTCTTTCTAACATAGGATAATAATTAGCTCTGTTTTTTTAAAGAGGTTACTTGTTGGATCAAACAAATAAAGTGTTAATTTATTATTTTATAATAACTTTGACATTTCATGTTTTATGCTTTCAAGAAAAAACACACAACTCCCTTCTTTCTAGTCCCATGGCCTTAATACCATCTTAATGCTGATAACCTTCAACTTTATATCTCCAGCCTTTCTTCTAAGTTCCATACTATTTCCACTGTCTCTTGGCATCCCCACCTGGTCTAATAGGAATTTCAAACTGAACATAACCAAAATAAAACTTTAATTTCTCTGTGAAGAATCCTTTATCTGCTTCAGTCTCCTCCACCACAAATACTACTACCTTCCCTACAATTGCTCAGGAAAGAAACTTTTTAAAGATCTTTATTGTTGAAAGTATTACAGATGCCCCCCTTTGTTTCTTTCACAATCCACATATAATCTATTGACAAATCTTGTCAATAATTTATTAAAAATTATTTTAAATTCATTCACTTCTGTCTTCAACTCTATTGTTCTTGTCCAATTCACTATTATTTTCTTCTGGACTACCACAAAAATCTCCTAACTAGTCTCCCCATGTGTTATGGATTGTGTCATCACCCTCAAATCTATATGTTGAAATGTTAACACTTAGTATCTCAAAATATGACTATATTTGAAGCTAGTCTAGGAAAAGGTGACTAAGTTAAAATGGCATGATTAGGGTGAGTCTTAATCCAATATAACCAGTACCCTTACAAAAAGAGATTAGGACACAGACATATGCAGAGAGAAGGTCAAGTGAAAACAGGAAAAAGAAAGCCATCTACAAACCAAGGAGAACATCCTCAAAAGAAATCATCCTAGCCAACATGGTGATTTTAGACTTTAGATTTTTGACCCTCTGGAATTGTGAAAAAATAAATTTCTTTTGTTTAAGCCACTCAGTCTGTGGTACTTTGTTATGACAGCCCTGGCAAACTAACACGTTGTATATTGGTTTTCTGTTGCTGCTTATGAAATTATGAAAAATTTAGCATCTTAAAACAGCACTCATTTATTAGGTCACAATTCTGTAGGTCATAAATCTGGTATAACATGATTGAGTTCTTGGTAAAAGGTTAAGGTCGGTGGTGCATGAGTGGTTAAGATCAGTGCCATCTCAGACAGTGAATAAAGAAAAACTGAATTTAAGGAAAAGGGGGTGGGGGATGGGATATCCAAGGAGAAGGGCTACATAGCACTAAGCCAAAAGTTATTGGATCCATGATGGCTACAAAAATATACTTAGTATTGTGAAACAAGGGCATAGAAGAAGTAACAAGAGAATTTAGACTGGGCTGCTTTGGTTCACTGAGAAATCAGAGAAAAGGGGGGCCTTGGAGACAAGTTCAGAAGGTAAGCCTGGGATGAGCTACCACTGCCCATTGCTCCCCAGGTTGCAAGTCTTGGAAGGAAGAAGGGAGAAAGAGATGGTGCTGGCTAACTCCCCTGGGGGGTGAGCATGTACTGGGTACTTTGTCCTGAGTGTATTTATCTCTTTCTTGCAGATGGAAATCTTAAGGGAGGTCTCAGGGGAGTGTCTCAGTAGAATATTCATCAGCTTTTCAGGTGTGCTCTTTGAAGGTCATGGTCTCCACTGATTGGTTAGTGCCAGGGCATGGGGTCATTAGTCAACATAGCTGGTCCTGAGGCAGCCACAGCACCACTTGTCTGATTTTACTGTTTTTCTGGGCTTGGAGCTGAAATACAACTGAGGCTTAGATGTTATCTTTAAGTAGGAAATGCTCAGGGGGTCTAAACGGCATGCCAGAGATATGCTAGGGGAAGATAGGTTACCCTGGGGACAAGGTTCTTATTTTCCCAGTTTTGCCCCTTGCTAGTCATCTGGGGCTTTCTCTCCCAGTGAGTTTCTGTACCTGGCCCATCGTCCTTGCTCTGATCATGCCTGTCTAACACTCGGCTCAGAGTATCACAAAATTTCAGTTGTACTGAGTTTTAGTCTGGAGGTTCCAAGTTTATTCCTGTTGGCAGGATTCAGGTTCTTGTGGTTTAAGACTGAGGTCCCCATTTCCTTGCTGGCTGCCAGCCAAGGACTACTCCCAGGTCCCAGAGGCATCCTGCATTTCTTGCCAAGCGGCTCTTCCATCTTCAGGTCAGCAATGGAGCACACACTTTCTCCCACCAAATGCTTAGCTTTATTGTTTTTGTTTTTGTTTTTACTTTGAGGGTATGTTTATTAACCACCCCACCCCTCACATACCCCTCTCCCCCAAAAGTTAATGTAGATATGTTATCTTTCCTGGGCTGCTTTCTAGTTCTGAACGGTTTTATTATACTGTGTTGACATAGATTTCTTTGGTTTTATGTTGTTTGACATTTGCTCGTTTTCTCGAGCTTGTAGGTTAATGCCTTTCTCAAACTTGGTAAGTTGTGAGCCATTATTTTCTCAACTATGGAGTACCACATCTTTCTTTGTTATTTCCTGAACTCCAATGACACACAGGTTCCTGAGGCTCTGTTAATTTTATTTTTCATCCTTTGTTGTTGTTGTTGTTGTTGCTCAGATTAGATAATTTCCATTGACCTAGCTTCAAAATCATTAACTCTTGTTATCTCTATTCTGCTATTGAGCCTATCCAATGAGTTTTTTTATTTTGGTATAACACTTTTTGTTCTAAAATTTTTCTTAATTTTTTGTGCTTTATCTTTCTTTGCTGATTCTTTCTGTTTTATATTGGTGCAAAAATATTTATAATTCCATGTTTGAATATCATAATCATAGTTGTTTTAAATATCATATTAGAGAATTTCAAAATCTGTGTTACCTTTTCATTGACATCTGTTAATAGTTTTTCTTCATGTGAGTTGAGATTTTTGTGGTTACTCATATGCTAAGTAGTTTTGGTTTGTATTTTGGTCATCTTGAATAATAAATTATGAGACTTTGGCTCTTTTTATATGCTATTCATAATACTGCTTCAGCAGGCACCTGACCTGGTTAAATCAAGTGAGAAAAGAAAAAGGAGTAAAAAAAAACCTGAAGGATTTTTCCCACTGCTTCTGAACTTTAAAAGTCTCTCACTTTCTTGAATCAGAGCCAATGAGTTTATCCTGAAACTCTCTATCTCTGTCTCTCTGCCTGTCTTTCTCTCTTTCTCAGTGCTCATTTCCATTTTAGGTAGTACTGATTTCACTCAGTGAGATACAGGAGGAAAACAATAATAAATTCACCAAAGGTTCAGTGATATTTCAAACTCAGCTGTTCTTTCCTGATCTATCTGCTAATATTTACTTTTCAGGGACCTCAAATACTTGCACCATGCATTATGTGCATGTTTTATTGTTGCATGTATAAGAAAATGGCTGCTGTGTGTTCAGTTCATCTTGCCTAAAATTGGATTCCTAGCTTCATATATATATATATATATATATATATATATATATATATATATATATATATATATATATATATATATCTTTATTGAATTCAGAGACAAGAAGGGAGAAGGAGAGAGAGATAGAAACATCAGTGATGAGAGAGTTGTCATTGATCAGCTGCCTCCTGCATGCCTCCAACTGGGAATCGAGCTTGCAACCTGGGCATGTGCCCTGATTGGAAATTGAACCACGATCTCCTGGATCCTAGGTTGATGCTTAACTGCTGAACCATGCCTGGCTGGGCAGATTCCTAGCTTATTTTAAAGAGAGAAATGTGATACATTGTGGTATAATGAAAACATCCAATGATTTAGAGTCATGGTAGTTGGACTTTGTCTTATGAATTAGGTGATCTTGGTAAAGTAGCAACCACTCTGTATCTTATGTTTTCAGCTTCAAAGTGGAAATAATAAAAGTATCTCAAAGCATTGTTGGGAGATTAAAGGAGATAAATGATAAAAGCAGAAGCTAGATTGAGAGATAGAGTTGACAGATTGAGACAGACATAAACAAATGAAAAAGAGACAAACAGAAAGAATTGTAAAAAACAAGGGAGAGACAGAAGCTACCGTCACAAAATATTCTTTTTATGTCTCCAAAATACAAATACACACACACACAGTGCAATACAGTGTATTTACAGAGCTAAAGAGAATTAAAGAGTGGTATGAAATCAAGAATGCATATTTCTGTCTTGTATTCTTTTGAAATATAACACCCAAAACATCTTACTGAATTGGTTTGTAACATAGGCAGTTAAAAAGCTATTATCTTTGGGTTAAGTAAATGTTCCTCATCCTCACTTCACTTTTAAATTTAGTTACAATCTCATGAAATTTACATGCTAGAATATAAGCTCTGTGAGGACAAAGTTTTTGTTTGCTTTGTTTACTAATATATCCCAAGTACTTGGTTTATTGCCTGGTATTTGTTTGGTTTTCTATAAAATGTTTGTTGAATGCATAAGTATTTCAGGTTCTCTTAATTTAGAAATTTTTGGGAAATAGCCTTTTATTAAGTTTAGTTTCTTGATGTTAATGAAGGAAATCTTTTGCTATGCAAATTAATAATGGAATACATATTTTGGACAAAGTTTAAGCTACCTGCAGAGAACAAAAACATATTTAAAAGCATTAATTACCTTTCAAACATTGGCTATGGTAATTTAAAACACTCTTTTAAAAAATATATGCACTAGAGATTAAAGATGGTGGACACTCTCCCAGGTCCAAACTGGAATTACAACTAAAATATAGAAAAACTATCTTAAAAAAATCAACTGCAACTGAAGATGAGCTGGAGAGCACCCTTATAATGAAAGAGGAAAAGTGGAGACCACACAGAGACTGGTAGGTAGTGTGGAGGCATGAGAAGGTTGGTCAGGCTCCCACAGGCAACAGATGAAGGTCTGGGGGATTATCTCAGATCTGAGGAATTCCCACTGAGAACTCTGAGGCCTAAATCTCAGGCTGGGCTTCCCAGACAAGAGCAGCAGAACAGAGACAGGTGCTCACATATCATCAGGCTGTGAAAAGCACTGGGTTTCTGTCTGTCAGGAAGAGATGGCTGGAAATGCAGACACCCTCTTAAAGACCCAACACACAAAATTTCCTGTGCAGTCACTCGCCCTGGGTTACAGCAGAAAGAGGGCAGAGTGGATGAGAGCTGTGTGAGAAGCTAGGGTTGTGGACTCTGGAAATAGAGCTCAGAGGGCATCCCTCTGAATTCCTATGCTAAGTCATTCCCTCACACAGCAGAAAACATCTTTCACAGATGCTTACCTTCCCAGCTGTTTTTGCCAGAAGGAAGAAGCAGCTGTGCCACCCTGCTGGGAAAACTCTGGCCCTACCCAGAGGAATTTCTACAGCCTCAGGCTCATAAAGAGAATTACATTAATAAGCCTGCAGACAGAGGCAGAACTCAGAGTGCTTTGAGCCTTTGCCTGATCTGCTTTTGGACCTGGGCCTTGGAAAAGCAGACTTTGGTGTGCATCTTGGTCCTGCCCAAATGGACCTAATCTGAACAAGAGGACCTTGTTTGATAAGCCATGGATAATTTATAGCTCCAAACAGGCTACACAAGGCCAGTAATAAACTGCCTAACACTGGCCTGCACCAGACCTCCCCAAAAGACTGAGAGTCATAATTGGCCTACCTAATACATAGAAACAAACCCAAATAGGCAGCCATAATGGGAAAAAAAAAAAAAAGCCCCAAATGAAATAGCAAGAGAAGTCTCCAGAAAAAGAGCTAAATAAAATGGAGATAAGCAATCTATCAAATATAGAGTTCAGAATACTGATTGTAAGGATGCTCAACAGCATGAAAAAATATAGAAACTGAAAAATTACCAGTCAGAAATGACGAATGACATAGCAGAAAAAAAGACCACGTTGGAAGGAATAAACAGCAGATTAGAGGAAACTGAGGATCAAAGAAGCAAACTAGAAGACAAGGTAGGAAAAAAAATCAATCAGAGATCCAAAAAGAAAAAACAATCAAAAAACAGGAGGGCAGAATGAAGGTGAGATGGCTGAACTATGCCAAGAAGTAGAGCACCCTCGCTCCCAGCCATGGACTTGATTTACCACTAAAATACTGTGTAACCAGGTTGGAAAAATAAAAGAAGTATACCCGAGTGGACATATTTCAAGTAGGGCATACTGAAATAACATCATAGAGTCTGGTAACAGAGGGGAGCATATAAAGAGGGAGTTACCCTGAAGTCTGTGCTGGGTTCTGAGGCCTGAGGGCTAGAGGCTACAAAGCTACCTCCCATTAGGAGTGTAGACTAGCATTAAAAAGCTGGGATCTCAAACCCTGGACTGGTGAAGAGAAGGAGAGCCTATGCATGACAGGCAGAGGAACACAGTGTGCATGCAAGGAGGAGATCGAACCTTCCCAGTTAAACAAAACATTTAATGGTGGCCAGGACAGGAGCCTTTCACCCTGAGTGCTAACCACAGGAAGGCTGTCCCACAGTGTGTGGCTCTGGAATAGAAAGGGGCCTGAGGACTTCACTGAGCAGCCACATACAGGAACCCTCTGCCTTCGTGTAAGGCATTGTGTAGAACCCCAGGAAGCACTTGAACCACATGACACAGAGAAGTGGAGAGCCCTCCCTCTCACAGAGGGACAAGAGCTGTTGATGGGGCAGATCAGGTCTCCAGCTGCCGGAGCTACTGGTGTGGAGAATTGGGGATTTTTGACCCACTCTGAAGGGAGCCAGGATAGTGCACAAGGAGCTGCCTCAGCTTTACTGAGATCAGCTGGGCAGGGGAAGGGCATGAGGCTGACTTTGTTACCCCTTCTACTTGGTACTGAGGCAAGGGGGAAACAAGACCTCGCAGGGTGGGTTCCCTGCCTGAGTGTTGCTTTGTGCATTTTTGAGTTTTTGATTACAGAATGGGTGTCTGCCATCTTGGTTTGCATTGAGGAGACAGACCAGTAAAATCTGGGATTTGTGTCTGCATAGTGGAAAGTTTGAAACAGGCGCCCCGTGCTATCAGCCAACCAGATCTGGGATAGGAGAGGCAGAGCACACATACCTCTCCTGCAGGCTAGAAGCACTACCTCCAATAGGAAACGGGCTTTTTCAGCTCACTGAAGGCCCAGATATCCTCCACGGAGCACAGACCTGAGGTGGAAAGGAGAACGGCACACAAGGCGACCATACAAGAATAAGACTCTCAAGGACTATTGTTTGGGAACTGGAGGAAAAACTTAAAACCCCTTCTAGGGGCTGGACAGGCAAAGTGCTCACCAGAAATTTTCTTTTTTTAAAAGGCACAAACTGAGCCCAGGATACTGAAACTGCCCATATAGAAAAGGCAACAGATTGAAGTCAATTGGAAACTGCAGCAGGCCATTGTATGGAAAATTAGAATTGGAGGATAAGGTAGAGACTGAGGTGTTGCTTTGAAGCAAAGGCTAACTTCCCCAAAGTGAGTGCTTGACAGCAAAACATTTAAGGGGAGCAACAGCCAGAGCTACACTAACTGGCCTGCACCCTAAAGACTCTTCAGAAGACTCTGTAGTAAAACAAGGCAACCACAAGGGAAAGGCAAAATAGCTGACAAGTGGAAGTGGTCCACAGAGAACCTCAGATCAGCAAACAACCTAAAGACACCAGAGCCAAATCTAGACAGCTCCTGACATTGGCTAATACACAAGTACTTCCCAGGAGATCCCAAATCAGCATACAAAACAGTGAGATTAAGAAAATATAGGCTGCTCAGATGAAACCTACCAGATTGACTTTTCTTTCTGAGGCAAACAAGAAAATAAAAAAAATTCCTTTTAAATTTTTAAATAATTTTTAATTAAATTTTTTAAAAATTTATTTTGCTTTGCTTGGATTTTTTGGTTTTTTTTTTTTTGCTTTGCTTTGTTTTGTTTCATGTTTTATTATCAAGATTTTATTGATATTCTCTGCTTAATTCCTGAGATATTATCATTATATAAAATAAGTTTATTGCTTTCCTCTATTGTTTCCCCAATTCTATTATTTACCCCACTCACTGTCCTTGTTTTATCTCTCTTTCTCTTCTTGTTCCATTGGCATAACTTTTTTTTCCTCTTTTGTTTTTCTACCTTATATCTTCTTGTCTTTTTGTTTGTTTCTCTTTGTCTCTTTATTGTACTTTTAATTTTTTTCAAAATATTTTTCTATTCTTACACTCAACCCTTAATTTTTGCCCCCCTTTCTTTAAGAATTTTTCCCCTTTTATCTATCAGAAGCTTTTTGAATTTTTACTTTTTATTTTATTATTATTACTTTTTATTTTTTGTTACTATTAGCAATAATAGTAATTGGATCGCTTGTCTTCCTCTTGTTGAGTGGTATGTACACTTTGGAAATTAGTCTCTTAACAGATACATCCTTGGATAATATATTCTCCCAGACTCTGATGTTCCTTTGTATTTTTTTTTAATTTTTAAATTTTATTTTTGTTTAAAATATTACAGATGTCCCTTTTTATCCTCAGTCCCAATGACCTGTCCCACCCCGTCCCATCCCCTTCCCCAGTCCCTCTCCCCACCATTGTCTGTGTTTTGGGGTTGTGCATATATGCATGTAAATTCTTTGGTTACTCTTTCCCCTCCACCCAACCACCCTCCTCCATCCCTCTGACATTCATCAGTCTGATCTATGCTTCCATGTCATTGAATCTATTCTGTTCATAAGTTTATTAAGTTCTTTAGAGTCCACGCATAAGTGAGATCATGTGATGTTTGCCTTTCTCTGCCTGGCTTATTTCATTTAGCATAATTTTGTCCAGGTCCATCCATACTGTCCCAAAGGGTACAAGATTCTTCTTCTTTACAGCTGCATAGTATTCCATGGTGTATATGTCCCAAAGCTTTTTTATCCACTCATCTACTGATGGGCACTTGGGCTGTTTCTAGATCTTAGCTATTGTAAACTGTGCTGCTATGAACATAGAGGTAAATATATTCTTTCTGATTAGTGTTTCAGGATTCTTAGGATACATTCCTAGGAGTGGAATCACTGGGTCAAAAGGCAGCTCCATTTCTAATTTTTTGAGGAACTTCCAAACTGTTTTCCACAGTGGCTGGGCAGTCTGCATTCCCATCAGCAGTGTACTAGGGTTTCCCTTTCTCCACATCCTCGCCAGCACAGGTTGTTTGTTGATTTGTTGATGGCAGCCATTCTGACAGGTGTGAAGTGATACCTCATTGTGGTTTTAATTTGCACCTCTCTGATGATTAGTGACATTGAGCATTTTCTCATGTCTCTTGGCCATCTCTGTGTCCTCTTCGGAGAAGTGTTTATTCAGGTCCTTTGCCCATTTCTTAATTGGGTTCTTTGTCTTCCTCTTGCTGAGTAGTATGAATTGTTTGTACACTTTGGAAATTAGCCTCTTATCAGATACATCCTAGGCAAATGTTTTCCCAGACAGTGGGGTTCCTTTGTATTTTGATGCTGTTTTCTTTTGCTGTGCAGAGGCCTTTTAGTTTGATGTAGTCCCAATTATTTATTTTTTCTTTTGTTTCTCTTTCCCTAGGAGATATATCAGTGAAAATTCTACTACATGAGATGTCTGTGACTTTACTGCCTCTGTTTTCTTCCAGGATTTTTATGGTTTTGTGACTTACATTTAAGATGTTTTGTCAATTTTGAATTTACTCTTGTGTATGGAGTAAGTTGGTGATCTAGTTTCATTTTTTTACATGTACCTGTCCAATTTTCCCAGCACCACTTATTAAAGAGACTGTCTTTACTCCATTGTATGCTCTTGTCTCCTTTGCAACCATTAACTGACCACAATGTTGTGGACCCATTTTGGGGGCCTCTGTTCTATTCCATTGATCTATATGTCTGTTGAACCAATACCAGGCTGTTTTGATTAAAATGTCTTTGTAGTACAGTTTGATATCCGGTAAAGTGATCCCTCTCACTCTGTTCTTCTTTCTCAAGTTGGTTGTCGCTATTCGGGGCCTTTTTGTTTCCATATAAATTTTTGAAATATTTGTTCTTGTTTTCTGAAATATATTGTTGGTATTTTAATGAAATTGCATTGAATCTATAGATTGCTTTGGGTAGTATGGACATTTTAATGATATTAATTCTTCCAACCTTAAACATTGTGTATTCGTCCACTTATTTGTATCTTCTCTAAAAATTCTTTCAGTACTCTAGTTTTCTGAGATCGGGTCTTTTACATGCTTGGTTAAGTTTATTTCTAGGTATCTCATTTTTTTAGTGGCAATGGTAAATGGTATTGTTTTTTACATTTCTCTTTCTCAGAGTTCATTATTGGTGTATAAAAATGCCATCAATTTCTGGGTGTTCATTTTGTATCCTACTACCTTGCCAAATTCATTAATCAAACCTAGTAGTACTCTGGTAGAGTATTAAGGGTTTTCTATATACAGTACAATGTTGACTGCCTATAATGATGATTTTACTTCCTCCTTCCCAATTTGGATGCCTTTTATGTTTTCTTATTCTCTTATCTCTGTGGCTAAGACTTCCAGTACTATTGAGAATAACAGTGGTGAAAGCCATCATCCTTGCCTTGTTCCTGTTTTTTAAAGGAAGTGGTTTCAGGTTTTCATCATTATGATGTTGGCTATAGATTTGTCATACATGGCCTTTATTATAGTGAAGTATGTTGCCCCTATTCCCACTTTGCTGAAAATATTTTTTTAAAAATGAATGCTGGATTTTGTTGAATGCTTTTTCTGCATCTATCAATATGATCATATGATTTTTCTCCTTCATTTTGTTTATGTGATGTATCACATTTATTGATTTGTGGATAATATACCAGCCATGCATCCCTGGAATAAATCCCACTTGGTCATTGTGTATGATCTTTTTAATGTTTTACTGGATCCAGCTTGCTAGTATTTTGTTGAGGATTTAGCATCTATGTTCATCAGGGATATTACCTGTAATTTTCTTTCTTAGTAGTATCTTTATCTGGTTTAGAGATTAGAATGATACCGGACTCATACAAAGAATTTGAGAGTTTTCCCTCTTCAATTTTTTTTTAATAGTTTGAGGACAATGGGTGTTTATTCTTCTTTGAATGTTTGGTAAAATTCGCTTGTAATCCGTCTGGTCCAGTATTTTGCCAGCTAGGAGTTTTTCTATTACTGCTTCAATTTTATTAGTTGTTATCAGACTATTCAGTTTTTCTGATTCTTTCTGATTCAGCTTTGGAAGATTGTATGCTTCTAGGATTTTGTCCGCTTCTAGGATTTTGTCCATTTCACCCATGTAGACCAATTTGTTGGCGTATAGGTGCTCAAAGTATTTTCTTATGACCCTTTGCATTTCTGTTGGGTCACTTGTTTTATCACCTCTTTCATTTCTGATTTTATTTGGGGCCTCTTTCTTTGTTTCTTGGTGAGTCAGGCTAAAGGTGCATCAATCTTTTTTATCTTTTCAAAGAACCAGTTCTTGGTTTCATTGATTTTTTTTTTTTTTTTTTAGTTTCTATGTCATTCATTTCTGCTCTGATCTTTATTGTTTCAATCCTTCTACTTCCTCAGGGCTTTTCTTGCTGTTCTCTTTCTAATTCTTTTTGTTGCAGTGTTAGGTGGTTTATTAGAACTCTTTATTGTTTCTTGAGGTATGCCTTTAAGTATATGAACCTTGCTTTCAGGCCTGCTTTTGCTGTTTCATAGATTTTGGGCTGTTGTCTTTCATTTTTGCTTTTTTCCAGGAAGTTTTTGATTACTTCCTTAACCTCATTGGTACCCCATTCATTGTTTAATAACATGTTATTTAGCCTCCATGTGTTTGAATGTTCTTCAGTTTGTTTATATTGGTTAATTTCTGGTTTCGTGCCATTGTGATCCAAGAAGATGCATGACATGATTTAGTCTTCTTGAACTTCTAGAGACTTGTTTTGTGTCCTAGTATGTGGTCTATCTTTGAGAATGTCCCCTGTGCACTTGAGATGAATTTATACTCTGCAGCTTTCGGGGTGAAATGTTCTGTAAATTTCAACTAAAACCATCAGATCTAGTGTCTCTTTAAGATTCACTGTTTTCTTGTTAATTTTTTTTTTTTTTTTATGGAAAATATATCCAGTGATGTCAGAAGTGTGTTAAAGTCCTCTATTTGTGTTGCTGTAAATCTCTCCCTTAAAGTCCTCCAGAGGTAGTATTAAAATATATTTTGGTGCTACAATATTGGGCATATATATGTTTAGCAGGGTTATGTCCTTTTGGTGGATCCATCCCTTTAGTATTATGTAGTGACCTTTATTGTCTCTTGTTATGTTTTTCATTTTGAAGTCTATTTTGTCATATATGAGTAATGTTGCCTTAGCTTTTTTTCATTTTCATTTGCATGGACATTTTTTTTTCATCCCTAAATTCTCATCCTGTGTGAGTCTTTTGCTCTGAGGTGGGTCTCTTGTAGAAAGTATATATTTGGGTCACGTTTTCTTATCCATCCTGCTACCCTATGCCTTTTGATTGAAACATTTAATTCATTTATATTTAAGGCTATTATTGATAGGTACTTATCTATTGCCACTTTAATTCTTTATGCTTATGTTTCTCTGTCTCTTTCTATTTATTCTTATTATTACAGCAGTTTCTTTAACATTTCTTGCAATGTTGGTTTGGTGATGTTTAGCCTTATTTGTCTGAAAATCTCTTTTTATCACCACTTATTTTGAATGTTAACCTTGCTGGATAAAGAAGTCCTGGTTTCATATACTTGCTTTTCTCCCCTTGGAATATTTCATGCCATTCCCTTCTGGTCTGTAGAGTTTCTGATGAGAAATCAGCTGACAGCCTTATGGGAGCTCTTTTGTAGGTACCAATTTGCTTTTCTTCTGCTGCCTTTAAGATTCTCTCTTTGTCTAGAATTTTTGGCAGTTTAATTATGATGTGCTTGTGTGTGGACCTCCCTTTTTCTTTCATTTGGGTTTTTTCTTCTTCTCCATTTTGGTTGCCTGTTTGGGTTTGTTTCTATGTATTAGGTAGATCTGCTAGGAATCTCAGTCTTTTTGGAGGGTCACTGGTGCAGGCCAATGTCAGATGCTGTTTGTGACTGGTCTTGAGTACCCTGTTTGGAGCTATGGACAATCCACAATTTGTGGTTCCCTCTATTGGGGCTGATTGCATTTAGAAAGGACCAAGATGCATACCAAGGTCTGATTTTCCTAGCCCCAGGTCCAAGAGTAGACTAGGCAAAGACTCAAAGCATTCAGAGATCTTCTGCCTGCAGGCTGATTTTTATTCTTAGTCTCTTAATGAGCCTAAGAGTCTGTAGACCACAACAAGGAGTAATCTCTACAGTGTAGGGTGAAAGGTTTTCCAGCAGGGTAGGGTAACTGCTTCTCCCCCAAGGCAAAAGCTGCCAGAATGGTAATGATCTGCCTGAGAAAAATGTCCTGTGTTATATGGGGAAATGACTCATTACAGGAATCTGAGCTCTGTCCTCAGAGGCCCCAATTCTGGATTATCCTCACAGCACTATTGCACTCTGCCTTCACTCTGCTGGAGCCCAAGGTGAATGGCTGCACATGAAATTTTGTGGATTGGTCCTTTAAGAGTGTGTCTGCATTTCCAGTCATCTCTCCCTGGCAGACAGAAATACCACTGCTTTTCACAGCCAGATGTTATGTGGGCAACTTTCTCAGTTCTGGTGCTCTGGACTTGGGATCCCAGCTTGGGATTTATACCCCAGAGCCCTCAGTGGGAACTCCCCACCACTGAGATATCCCTCTGGACTTTCAGCCAGTCTCTACGTGGTCTCCTCTTTAGGTCTTTGGTTATGAGAGTGCTCTCCAGCTAGCCTTCAGTTGATTATACAGGATGTTTTTTCTATATTTTAATTTTAATTCCAGTTTGGTCCTGGGAGAGTGTCAGTGTAGCTTCTACTTAATCCACTGCCATCTTGGAATCCTCTTTCCTTAATTTTTAAAAATATACTAAAGCAGACAAGTTAATATAATAAATATTAATTAAAATAAAAGACAAATTAATGAAGTATTGTGATGCACATATGTCTAGAGAAAAACATATATAGTAACCTATGTTAATTATGTGTTCAACGGAAGAAATTCCTCAATATGAATGTTGAGCTTGAAGGTTACTGTAGTGAAAGCTTCCTGCATAATTAATAGTCATTATGATTATCTTTACCTAAGTAGTCTCTAGGATGTTGAATTAAGTTCTTCATGTGCTTTACTTAATGAGAAAGAAAATAAATGACAGGTTATTAATTTTTCCTCATCATGCCTGTTGCTGATTTTTGGTACTTCTGAAAGAACTCAATTCTGAAGGTAATGTTTATCTAGCTTATTTTTTTCCCTAATGTCTTATTTCTAGCTGGATTTTATTAGTTTCTAAAAATCACTGCAAAGACAATTATTTTGAAAGATGTCAAGACCCTATTTGATTCATTTTAGCACTGACATACAGATTAAAGGCACAAATGTAATCAAATGAGCTTGAAAAAAAACTATTCCAAAAAGGAAAATTCAGCTTCACAGGCAGGTGAAAAATTTTTTATTTGCTTGTTGTTGTTTGCTTGTTTGTTTTTTAATTCTCACTGGAGGATATTTTTTCCATTGCTTTTCTGAGAGAATGGAAGGGGGAGAGAGAGAGAGGGAAATGTGGATGTGAGAGAGGCACATATCAACTGGTTGCCTCATGTACATGCCCAAATAGGGCCAGAGATAGAGCCTGCAACCAAGGTATGTGCCTTTCACTGAAATCAAACCCAGGACCCTCCAGTCTACAGTCCGATGCTCTAACCACTGAGCGAAACCAGCTAGGGCAGATATTTTATTTTAAATAAATATTTCTATTTTATTTCAAATAGGAAATTGACTAGAGACTATTTTGCAATGATTATTGTCTGTACAGTGACATGGATTGAGTAGAATGATTGTCTTTATGAATATTGAAAAGTGAAAATTAAAAATTATATTTGAATCTGAAACTATTGACCCAAAATCATTCAGTTTCTACAATATGTCTAAGCATTAAATCATTCCCCTAAATTTGGACCTAAGACATAATATTTCTTCAATATTCAGAATAGTTCCTGGAACAGCTCACCAATTTTTTTTTTAATTTGATACTCTTTTACTAGTCAAAAGATTAACACATAACTTTCATAAAAATAAGGAATTAAAATTTTAGTAAGAAAAAGTTTAGGCAACTAGATTTTTTTATTTTATTTTATTTTTGTTTAAAATGTTATAGATGTCCCTTTTTCTTCCCAATGACCCATTCCACCCCATCCCATCCCCTCCCCAGTCCTTCTCCCCACCACTGTTCCTGTCCTTGGGTTGTGCATATATGCATATAAATTCTTTGGTTACTCTCTCCCCCTCAACCCACCCGCCCTCATCCATCCCTTTGACATTCATCAGTCTGATCTATGCTTCCATGTCATTGAATCTATTATGTTCATCAGTTTATTAAGTTCTTTAGATTTCACGTATAAGTGAGATCATGTGATGTTTGTCTTCTCTGCCTGGCTTATATCACTTAGCATAATTTTATCCAGGTCCATCCATACTGTCTCAAAGGGTAGGAGATTCTTCTTCTTTACAGCTGCATAGTATTCCATGGTGTAAATGTCCCACAGCTTTATCGACTCATCTACTGGTGGGCACTTGGGCTGTTTCCAGATCCTAGCTATTGTAAACTGTGCTGCTATGAACATAACGGTAAATATATTCTTTCTGATTAGTGTTTCATGATTCTTAGGATACATTCCTAGGTGTGGAATCACTGGGTCAAAAGGCAGCTCCATTTCTAATTTTTTGAGGGATGTCTATACTGTTTTCCATAGTGGCTGCACTAGTCTACATTCCCACCAGCAGTGTACTAGGGTTCCCCTTTCTCCACATCCTCACCAGCACATGTGATCTGCTGATTTGTTGATGGTAACCATCCTGACAGGTGTGAAGTGATACCTCACTGTGGTTTTAATTGCATCTCTCTGGTGATTAATGACATTGAGCATTTTCTCATGTGTCTCTTGGCCATCTCTATGTCCTCTTCGGAGAAGTGTTTATTCAGGTCCTTTGCCCATTTCTTAATTGGGTTCTTTGTCTTCCTTTTGATGAGGAATATGAGTTTTTTGTACACTTTGGAATTTAGCCCCTTATCAGATACATCCTTGGCAAATATGTTTTCCCAGACCATGGGGTTCCTTTATATCTTGAGGCTGTTTTCTTTGGCTGTGCAGAAGCTTTTTAGTTTGATGTAGTCCCATATGTTTATTTTTTCTTTTGTTTCTCTTGCCCTAGGAGATAGAGCAGTGAAAAGTCCACTAAGTGGGATGTCTGTGACTTTATTGCTTATGTTTTCTCATAGGATTCTTATGGTTTTGTGACTGATATTTAAGTATTTTATCCATTTTGAGTTTATTTTTTTGTATGGTGAAAGTTGGTGGTCTAGTTTCATTTTTTGCATGTATCTGTTCAATTTTTCCAGCACCACTTATTGAAGACACTGTTTTTACTTCACTATATGCTCTTCCCTCCTTTGTCAAGTATTAACTCACCATAATGGAGTTGGTCTATTTCTGGGGTCTCTGTTCTGTTCCATTGATCTATATGCCTGTTTTTGTACCAATACCAGGCCATTTTGATTACAATGGTTTTGTAATACAGTTTGAAATCCAGTAATGTGATCCCTCCCACTCTATTCTTTTTTCTCAAGATGGCTGCAGCTAGTCGGGGTCTTTTTTGGTTTCCTATATATTTTTGAAATGTTTGTTCTACATCTGTGAAATATGCTGCTGGTATTTTAATAGGAATTGCATTGAATTTCTAAATTGCTTTGGGTAGTATGGACATTTTAATGATATTAATTCTTCCAATCCATGAGCATGGTATATTCTTCCACTTGTTTAAATTTTCCTCTATTTCTTTTTTCAGTGTCATGTAGTTTTCCAAGTACAGGTTTTTTACATTCTTGGTTAAGTTTATTCCTAGGTATCTTATTTTTTTAGTTGTAATGGTAAATGGTATTGTTTTTTTAGTTTGTCTCTCTGAAAGTTTATTGTTGGTGTATAAGAATGCCATTGGTTTCTGGATGTTGATTTTGTATCCAGCTACCTTTCCAAATTAGTTTATGAAATCTAGTAGTACTGTGATGGAGTCTTTAGGGTTTTCTATGTACAATATCATGTCATCTGCAAATAATGAGTTTTATTTCCTCCTTTCCAATTAGGATACCTTTTATGTTTTCTTCCTGTCTGATGGCTATGGTGAGGAATTCCAGTACTATGTTGAATAAGAGTGGGAAAAATGGACATCCCTGTCTTCTTCCTGTTTTTAATGGAAATGGTTTTAGTTTTACTCACTGAGTATGATGTTGGCTGTAGGTCTGTCATATATGGCCTTTATTATGTTGAGGTATGATCCCTCTATTCCCACTTTGCTAAGAGTTTTTATCAGAAGTGGGTGCTGGATTTTGTTGAATGTTTTTTCTGCATCTATTGGTATGATCACATGATTTTTGTCCTTCATTTTGTTTATGTGATGTATCACATTTTTTGATTTGCAAATGTTGTACCAGCCTTGCATCCCTGGAATAAATCCCACTTGGTCATGATTTATGATCTTTTTAATGTATTGCTGGATCTGGTTTGTTAGTATTTTAGTGAGGATTTTAGCATCTATGTTCATCAGGGATATTGGCCTTAGTAGTGACTTTATCTGGTTTTGGGATTAGGATGATGCTGGCCTCATAAAAAAAGCTTGGGGGTTTTCTCTCCTCTTGAATTTTCTGGAATAGTTTGAAGAGAATAGGTGTTAATTCTTCTTTGAATATTTGCTAAAACTAGCCTATAAATCCATCTGGTCTAGGACTATTGTTTGCTAGGAGTTTTTTGATTACTGCTTCAATTTCATTAGTTGTTATTGGCATATTCAGGTTTTCTGCCTCTTCTTCATTCAGCTTTGGAAGGTAGTATGCTTCTAGGAATTTGTCCATTTCCCTCATGTTGTCCAATTTGTTGGCATATAGTTGCTCATAGTATTTTCTTACAATCCTTTGTATTTCTCTTGCATCAGTTGTTATATTGCCTCTTTCACTTCTGATTTTAATTATTTGGGTCCTCTCTGTTTGTTTCTTAGTGAGTCTGGCTAAAGGTGCATCAATCTTATTTATCTTTTCAAAGAACAAGATCTTGGTTTCATTGATTTTTTTGTATTGTTTTTTAATCTTTATGTCATTAATTTCTGCTCCGATTTTTATTATTTCCTTCCTTCTACTTCCTCTGGGGTCTTCTTGCTGTTCCCATTTTAGTTCTTTTAGTTGTTGTGTTACATGGTTTATTATATCTTTTTCTTCTTTCTTGAGATAGGCCTGTACTGCTATGAATTTTCCTCTCAGGACTGCTTTTGCCATTTCCCATAGATATTGGGTTGTTGTCTGTTCATTTTCATTACTTTCCATGAAATGTTTGATTTCTTCCTGGGTCTCATTGGTAACCCATTCATTGTTTAATAACTTGCTATTTAGCCTCCATGTTCTTGAATATTTTTGAGTTTTTTTTTATAGTGGTTGATTTCTAGTTTCATGGCATTGTGATCCCAGAAGATGCTTGATACGATTTCAATCTTCTTATATTTGTACAGACTTGCCGTGTGCCCTAACATGTGGTCTATTTTTGAGAATGTTCCATGTGCACTTAAGAAGAATGTGCATTCTGCTGCTTTGGGGTGAAATGTCCTGTAAATGTCAATTACATCCATTAGGTCTAGTGAGTCATTTAAGGTCTGTGTTTCCCTGTTGATTGTTTTCTTGATGATCTGTCCAATGCTGACAGTGGGGTGTTAGTGTCCCCGACTATGATTGTGTTGCTGTCGATCTCTTCCTTAAAGTCCCCCAAGAAATTTTTTATATATTTAAGTCCTCCTATGTTGGGTGCATAAATGTTTATAAGGGTTATTTCCTCCTATTGGATTGATCCCTTTAGTATTATGTAGTGACTATCTTTGCCCCTTCTTATGGTCTTTATTTTGATGTCTATTGTGTCAGAAATAAGAACTGCTCTCCAGCTTTCTTTTCCTTTCCATTTGCATGGAATATTTTACTCTATCCCTTCACTTTTAGCCTGTGTGAATCTTTTACTCACAGGTGGGTCTCTTGTAAACAGCATATATTTGGGTCCTGTTTTCTTATCCATTCAGCTACCCTTTATCTTTTGATTGGACCTTTTATTCCATTTACATTTATGGTTACTATTGATATCAACTTTTATTTAATGCCATTTTCCCCTTTATGCTGATGTACCTTTCTCTCACTATTCCTTCTTTTTCTTAAAGCAGTCCTATTAGCATTTCTTGCAATGCTGGTTTAGTGGTACTGAACTCCTTTAGCCTTTTTTTGTCTGGGAAGATTTTTATTTCACCTTCAATTTTAAATGATAACCTTGCTGGATAAAGCAATCTTGGTTGCATGTTCTTACTTTTCATTACTTGGAGAACATGCCACTCCCTTCTGGCCTGAAGAGTCTCTGTTGAGAAATCAGCCTTATGGGGGTTCCCTTGTAGGTCACTGCTTGTCTTTCTCTTGCAGCCCTTAATATTTTCTCTTTGTCCTTGACATTTGCAATTTAAATTATGATGTGTTTTAGAGTGGGTCTCTTTGGTTCCCTCTTGTTTGGAACCCTCTGTGTTTCCTAAACTTGTGTGGCTTTCTCCTTTGCCATCCTAAGGACATTTTCTATCATTACTTTCTCCACCAAGTTCTCTATCACTTGCTCTCTTTCCTCCCCCTCTGTTACTCTGATAATGCGAATGTTGTTTCACTCCATGTTGTTCCAAAGCTCCCTTAGACTGTCCTCATGCTTGTTAAGTGTTTATTTTTGCTGCTCTGATTGAGTAATGTTTTCTACCTTGTCTTCTAAGTCACTTATTCTATCTTCTGTTTCATTGAGCTTGCTTTTAATTCCTTTCAGTGTATTCTTGATATCAGTACAGCATTCTTTGTTTTTGTTTGATTTTTGTTTATGTTATGTATCTTTTTTCATGTTTTCCTTAAGTTCCTCAATCTTATCTTCTATTGCCTTGTTTTTCTCTTTAAGTTTCTTGAACATCTTCATCATCAATACTCTGAACTCTGCTTTTGATAGTTTGCTTAACTCTGTCTCATCATAGACTTCTTCTGGTGATGTTTCATTTTCTTTAATCTGAGGGTTGTGTCTTTGTCTCCCCATTTTGGTAGGGCTTAGTGTTTGTATCTATCTATTAGATATATTTGCTGTCTCCCAGTCTTGTGGGATGGGTTTTTGTCTTGTGGGTCCAGTGGAGCTCAGAAGTGTCTTTTCCTTATACTTCTGAGCTCTTTGCTCTAGACATGCCCCTCTTGTGGGTATCCATTTTGTGGTTTCTTTACATTCGCCTGTTGTGATTGGGTCTATATTATTGTTGATCAGTCCTTGGGAGGACCCTCCTCTCAGGTTGGCTAACTGTCTCAGCCCCAACCCCGTTGTGTAAGCTGTTGTGCGGGTGCTGGCAAGGCAGGACAATGCACAACTAAACTTACAGGAAACAAGAGGTATCTTACAAAATATCTTCACAGTCACAATGAAAACAACCCACATGAAAATAGAACTGGGAGAGTGAAGGGAGAACATACTCACAAAAAAAAAAAAAAAGCTTAAAAAAAAGAAAGGTAATGGTTAGAGAGAGAGATGTATATTGCTGTTAATTGTGGTGAAAATTTAGAAAATAATAATAAACTAAAATGTAAAAAATAGAGAAGCTACTGGGAGATAACAGAAGCAGAGTAAAGATTCTGAAAGAAGGGCCAGCAAAAAATTAAGAGAGTGAATAGGAATGAGATAATTGTTGAAAATGAGAAAATAAAAATATAATAAAGAAAATAAGAGAAACTAACAATCAAACAAAAAGACAGGAAGACAGAAGGGAGGATAACAAAAGAAAAGAAGTTATGCCAATGGATTGAGGAGAGAGAGAGAGATATATAGCCCAGGCACAGAGGGAGTCTGATAAGAGATTTGGTGGAAACTATAGAGGAAAGCAGTAAACTTGATTATAATGATAAAGTCCCAGTCTTTAAGCAGGGAATATCAAGAAAGTCTTGATAGTAGAAGCAAGGATAAACAAAGCAAGTAAACAAAACAAAATTATAAAGAAGCTAAACAAGTCAAAATTCTTTTATAAAAAGGAGAAAAAATTTAGTTAAAAATGTTTTAAAAAAAAATTATTATAAAATTTAAAAAATGAGAAAAAATAAATAAATGTTCCCCCTTCTCTTCTTCCTAAGGAAAAAAGAAAACAAACAAACAAACAAACACACAAATAAACAAACAAAAAAAAACATACCAAAATCAAAACAAAATAAAAAAAACAGAAGAAAAAAAGACAGTTTTTCAGGTTTGTTTCTTCTGGGCAACTTATGTTGTCTGAGGCTCACTGTTTTGTATGCTGATTTCAGTTCTCCTGGGAGGTACTTGTATTTCACCAAGTGTGAGGAGCTGTCTAGGTTTGGCTCTGGTGTCCTTAGGTAGATGGTTGATCTAAGGCTCTTTGTGGACCACGTCCTCATGTCTGCTATTTTGAAACCTTGTAGCTGCCTGGTCTTACTCCAGAGTCTTCTGTAGAGTCTTTAGGGTGCATGATGGCTAGTATAGCTCAGGGTATCACTCCCCTTACTTAGAGCTTTTGCTGTCAGACACTCACTTTGTGGGAGTTAGTCTCTGCTCCACAGCCAGCTCCTCAGTCCCTACCCTGTCCTCTGATTCTAGTTCCCTAGGCTCTGTCCTGCTGCAGTTTCAGATTGATTTCAGGCTGTGTCCTTTTCTGTAAAGGTTGTTTCAACAGCCTGGGCTCAGTGGGTTCAATTAAAAAAAATTCTGGTGAGCCCTCTGCCTGCCCAACCCCTAGCAGGGCTTTCAGGGTTTCCTCCAGTTCCCAAACAACAGTCCCTGAGAGTCTTATTCTTGTACCATCTTCCTGTGAGCTGCTCTCCCTTCTCCCTCAGGTCTGTGCCCTGCGGGGGTGCCTGGGGCCTCAGTGAGGGGGACCCTCCCCTTTCCTGTTGGGTGTAGTGCTCCTGGCTACAAGCGAGGCAGGCGGACTCCACCCCTCCCTGCTCAGCTCTGGTTGGCTGGTTGCACCAGGCCCACTCCTCAGACAGTCAACTGCGCAGACACCAATCCCAGCCTCTGTTGGTCTGTCTACCAGTGCATGCTGGGAAGGTGGGACCCAGTTTTGGGGTGATCAAACTCACTAATGCACAAAGCAACACACAGGCAGAGAGTCAGCCCTGCAGGGTCTCACCGCCTGCACGCCAAGGAATCCAGTGAGAGGGGACCCAAAGTCAGCTCCAAGCAGCTCCCCGCACCGCTGGTCTCAGCAAAGCTGGGGAGGCTTCACACACCACCACAGAGCCCCTCAGGGCTGGTCACAGATCCCAGCCTCCCAGCACCAGGAGCTCAGGGCAAGAGGGCTCCTCCCCTCCTCCATGCCATGCAGATTCAGTGCTTTCTGGGGCTCAGCACACTGCCCCACAGGGAGGCAGAGGGCCCCGTGTGCTGCTGCTCAGTGCAGTCCTCTGGTCCCTTACCATTCAGGTGCCATACACTTTGGGACAGCCCTTCCTATGGTTGGCACCCTGAGCATTAGACACCGGTAGCAGCCGCCACTAGAAGCTTTGTTTAGCTAGGATGGCGCTGTCTGCTATGAGAGGCTTTGTTTCCTAGGATGGCATCATCCCTTCCTTGGGGACTCACCACTTCTCTGTGCCCCTCTGCCCTGTGTACGGGGCGCTTCTTCCCCTCTCATCTCTCCGGGTGTGGGATCCCTGCTTTTGGAGGCTGCTCCACACTTTCAAGGGGAGGGAGCTTTGCAGCCTCCAAGCCCCCAGGCTTGGAGCCCAGCACAGGCTTCAGGGGGACTCCCCCTTCCTACACCCCCCTCTGTTACCAGACTTCATGATGTGTCTTTAGTGCTCCCCACTCGCACTCTGTCCACTCATGTATGTTTCTCTGCTTTTTCCAAGCTGGTTACGTAGGATTTTAGGAGTAAATCGAGTTCATGGCTGGTAGCGGAGGCGCTTTGCTGCTCCTCATAGGGCCACCATCTTCCCCGCTCCCTCTAGGTCACTATTTTTTAAGGTGAGTTCTCAAATGTAAGATCTGTCTTTTTCTTATGAAATATTTCATTAGAAATTTGCTTCCAGCTTGTATGTCTTACCACATTAAAAGAGATTTCCAAATAAAATTTTTAATAATTAGCTGATGGTGTACCACCTCAAACCTATTCTCAGCTGGTCTTTATTTTGTTCCTGCAAACAGTAACACATCAGACATTTATCTCAGATAGGTACAACCATAGTCATGTATTTTTAAAAAGGATATGCCAAGTGTCTCCTTTTAAACATTATCAGATCTCATGACTTAACAAAAAGCTCTTGTGAAAGTACAGCCACAGATGGAAGGAAACAAAGCTAGGTTAATAGTTAAATAGTGCTGTCAGCTCTCAAATATTCATTTTCATGGAAAAAATAATAATGATGCAGATTCTAAAAAACAGAAGATAAAGCTTCTCCCCAATAATGTGACTAATTAAGAGTAAGATAATTTGAAGGAACTGGTGAGGCATAAACATCGCATAATTAGATGTGGTGTCCTGCATCTGAGACCAAATGGTGATGAGGTTCCTGTAAACCAGGAAAAAATTAGTAGTATATGTATATGTTTATGTGTATTAGAAAGATTAAGACACCATCATTTAAGTTTTCACTGGTGGACTAGAAATGCCTGCTATCTAGTTTTGGGACCCTCTGTCTCAAGATATACTTTTTCATGCTCCTGTCATTAAGTCTTATGAAACACTCATTAATTTTACCACATTCTTGCTTCTTTGTGATTATTTTGCCGATTAATTACAAGATAAACAAAATCATTTTCAGATACAGAACATTATTCATCACTTTAGAATTTAAAGAGCAGGATTATGGGGAGAAAAAATGCTAGTGTTACTACTGTGGAAGTTGCAACATCCAAGAAATAACTTCTGTGTTTCTTTCAATTCTTCTAAATTTTTACCTCCTCTGTTCTTAAATCCATTATTTTGATTTCTGGAATGTTTAATACTTTAATTATTTTTTACACTTAATTCTTCAGAGAGTTGTTCTTTCTGGTGTCCTTTCATTATCAACTATAAGATCTTCATTGAATTTCACAATTTTTTCTTGCTTGTTTTTGAGACTTTTTGTGGTTTTAATGGATTTACTTCATATAGTTTTGGTTTTTCACTTTTTACTTTGGTGACTTTCCCATTCTCCAATGTTTTCTTCATTTATAAGCAGAGTAGATTTTGATTTACAATGGTTTACAAAATCAAATGTGTTTAATATGTTTATGTGATTAGATGGCATTAGCTTTATTTTATCTTAGTTGCAAATAAAACTGAGATGATGCCACTAAGTAACAAAACAAAACAAAAAAATCTGCTCTTATCTTGAGAACATTCTAGTTTAGAATCCATTTTCCTTCAGATAATTGTCAATGACATATTTATTTGTCTCATTCAGCAAGAAGTAAGACAGGACAGAAAGAAAACTTGAGGATCAATACCAACAATCAGAGTATATCTTTGAAGTAAAGAAAAAAATGAAGCCTAAGAGACAGGAAACAATAAGATATCACTGAGTCTCCTTTTGTAGGTTTAATACTTAGATTCAAATAAATTAAATAGAATTTACTTATTGGGTTGCTGAACCAGCATCAGTAATCTTGAGCAAATCATAAAAATCTGTACAGATACCAAAAGACTGAAGAGTTAGATCCTGGGAATTATCAACAAGTCTATTTAATCTTGATCATTTAAAAAATAGAAGAATATAATATTGTGGATGATTTATGCATACTCAGAAGAGATTTAGGAGGCAGCAAAGGTGTAATGGTAACAATTCATACCAAATGAGTCTCATATCCTTTCTTGATGAGGTGTCTAGATAAATAGAAAACGGAATGTCCTAGATATAGTATATCTTATTCTCAACAAGTCATTTTACAAAGTTTCTCATAATGTATTAGTCAACAAGATGATAAAATAAAAGCTGAATAGTAGTTATGTAGATTGAAAAACTGAACCCAGCAGTGTAGATTTTGTTTATTCTGGAAAAAACTATTAAATGTGCTATAGAATTCTGTTTATGATCTATTCTTTTTAGCATTTTTATCACTATTTGGATAAAGATTCAGAGGCAAGTTTATCATGTATGAAAAAGAAACAAAGCTGAGAAAGGTAAACATTCTGAATAATAAACTAAATATTGTAAAACATGTTAAATGTTTATTTATATCAAAATATAATTTTGTAAAAATGCTAGGAAAAAATGCAGCCTTATCCAGAAAAAAAAAAAAAAAAAAAAAAAAGAAGAGGGAAAAACCAGTATGAAACTGATAAGAAAAACTTAATAGGTACAAATGTAAAGTTCTGCATTTACTTTAGAAAATCAGAGAATTTACAGAAATTAATGGGGAAAAGATCTATAATTTTGTTGATTACAAGCATCTTTTTAAAAAAGATATATCTTTATTGATTTCAGAGAGAGGAAAGAAGAAGGAGAGAGAGAGATAGAAACATCAATGATGAGAGAGCCATTGATCGAGCTCACAACCTGGGCATGTGCCCTGACGGGGAATCGAACCCCAATCGCCTGGATCCCAGGTAGACGCTCACGCCCGGCCGGGCACAAGCATCTTTTGAATGAACTAATACAACAAAATAAAACACAACAAACAATGAATACAATCTTAGCTAGCACTAGTAACAACCTAGTATCTATATCTGTAAAATCAGGGTAATAACAATAATACCTTTCTCATAAGACCCTTTCAAGTATTAAATGATAAAAATCCATGTAAAATGCTTAACATTAAGTTAAATATAAATAAACATTTGATTCACTTTTTATTATTATTGCTTACCAAAATATGACAGTCTTACTTAACTTTTATCATATCACATCTGGAATAGTATGTCTATAGGTAGTATAATGCAGAAGGTAGAAATATTGGAGCCAATATGACTGGAGAAAACTTTGAGTAGAGAAGCTGATATAATGGTAGTATTCCAAAATATTAAGGGATAGTAAAGAATAATTAGATTTACTCTTTGTGACTCCAAGTATTACCAAGAGGGGACATAAAAAGGTGAAAGCCACAAGGAGACTCATTTTAGTTCTCTTAGAACAAACTTTCTAATAATCAGAGCTATTCAAAGTTGGAATGCATTACTCGAGTGTTGGTGAGTTTCTTGTCACTTGAGGTGTTCAAGAAAAGGCTGGATGACCACCTGACAAGAAACTCTGTAGAAAGGTACTTGCATATGGTGTATTTATGCATTCATCCATTTATTAAATCCATCATGAAACAAATAGTTGAGGAATCCATAACAAGAGTCAGCACTCTAATAAACTCTAGTGAACATCCAAGTTTCTTTCTAAGTCAATGATTACATGATTTTGAAGAAACAGATTATCTTAGTTTGATGTAACCCCATTTGTTTAGTTTTTCTTTTGTTTCCCTTGCCCAAGGAGTTATATCAGAAAAAATATTGCTGCAAGAAATGTCCGAGATTTTACTGCCTATGTTTTCTTCTAGGATTTTTATGGTTTCAAGTCTAACATTTAAGTTATTTTGAAGTTATTCTTGTGTGTGGTGTAAGAAGGTTGTCTAGTTTCATTTTTTGCATGTATCTGTACAATTTTCTGAACACCATTTATTGACTAGATTTTTAGTCCTTTTTATGTTTTTGCCTCTTTTGTCAAATATTAATTGATTATAAAAGTGTGTGTTTATTTCTGGTCTCACTATTCTGTTCCATTGGTCTATATGTCTGTTTTTATGCCAGTACCATGTTGTTTTGATTATTACAGCCTTGTAGTACTGTTTGATATCAAGTAGCATGATATCAAACTTTGTTCTTCTTTCTCAAGATCCCTGTCGATATTCGGGTCTTTTGTGGTTTTATATAAATTTTTGGTATATTTGTTGTAATTCTGTGAAATATTCCAATGGTATCTTCATAGGAATTGCAGTGAATCTGTAGATTACTCGGGGTAGTAAGGACATTTTAATTATGTTAATTTTTCCTATCTTTGAACACAGTATATACTACTGTTTATTTATATCTTCCTCAATTTCTTTCTTCAGTGGTTTATAATTTTCCAAGTACAGGTCATTTTCATCTGTGCTTAACTTTCTTCCTAGGTATTTTATTCTTTTTGAAGCAGTTGTATATGGAATTATTTTTTTAGTTTCCTTTTCTTATAGTTCTTTATGGAGTATAAAAATGCAACTGATTTCTGCATATGTATTTTGTATCCTGTTACTTTACTGAATTAATATGTCACTTCTAGTAGTTTTTCAGTGGAATCTTTAAGGCTCTCTATATACAGTATCATGACATCTGAAAATAATGACAGTTTTACTTCTTCCTTTCCAATTTGGTTGCCTTTTATTTCTTGTTCTGTTCTTGTCTGATTGCTGTGGCTAGGACTTCCAGTACTATGTTGAATAAGAGTGGTGAAAGTGGACATCCCTGTCTTGCTCTTAATCTTAAGAAAAACAGTTAGTTTTTGCCCACTGAGTATGATGTTGGCTGTGGATTTGTCATATAGGGCCTTTATTACATTTATTATTTATGTTCTCTCTATTCTCACATCAGTCAAAGTTTTTTTCATAAATGGGTGCTGAATTTTATCAAATAGTTTTCTGTATCTATTGATATGATCATGTGGTTTTTATGCTTCAATTTGTTTTATGTGTTGTATCACATTTATTATTTTGTGGATATTGTACCAAACTTGAATACCTGGAATAAATCCTACTTGATCATGGTGTATGTTGTTGCACAGCAAAGAAAACCATCAACAAAATAAAAAGACAAGCTACTGAATGGGAGAACAAATTTGCCAATGGTACATTTGATAAGAGGTTAATATCCAAAATTTATAAAGAACTTATAAAACTCAACACCAAAGAAAACCCCAAAACAATCCAATTTAAAAACGGGCAAAAGACCAGAATAGACACTTCTCCAAAGACAACCTACAAATGGCCAAGAGACATATGAAAAATTACTCAACGTCACTAATCATCAGAGAGATGCAAATTAAAACCACAATGAGGTATCACTTCACACTTGTCAGAATGGCTACCATCAACATATCAACAAATGACACATGCTGGCGAGGATGTGGAGAAAGAGTAACTCTGGTACACTGCTGGTGGGAATGCAGACTGATGCTGCCACTATGGAAAACAGTATAGAGGTTCCTCAAAAAAATAAAAATCAGCTGCCTTTTGACCCAGTGACCCAACTTCCAGGAATATATCCTAAGAATCCAGAAACACTAATCAGAAAGAGTATATGCACTCCTATGTTCATAGCAGCACAATTTACAATAGCTAAGATCTAGAAACAGCCCAAGTGCCCATCAGTAGATGAGTGGATAAAAAAGCTGTGAGACATTTACACATATGGAATACTATACTGCTGTCAAAAAGAAGGGTCTCATACCCTTTGGGACAGTATGGATGGACCTGGAGAATATTATACTAAGTGAAATAAACCAGGCAGAGAATGACAAACATCACATTATCTCACTTATATGTGGAATCTAAAGAACTTAATAAACTGATGAACAGAAATGATTCAATGACCTGGAATCATGGATCAAACTAAGGAATCTCAGAGGGATAGAGGGAGGTGGGTGGGTGGAGGGAGAGAGAGTAACCAAAGGATTTATGCATATATGCATAACCCAAGGACACAGACAATGGTGTGGTAAGGGATTGGGGAAGGGATGGGGCAGGGTAAAATGGGTCAATGAGGAGAAAAAGAGACAGCTGTAATATTTTGAACAAAAACAAAATAAAAACCACAATGAGATATCACCTCACACCTGTCAGAATGGCTGTCATCAATAAATCAACAAACAAGTCATTGTGAGGATGTGGAGAAAAGGGAACCTTCGTGCACTGTTGGTGGGAATGCTGCTTGGTGCGGCCACCATGGAAAGCAGTATGGAATAATCTCAAAAAATCAAAAATAGAACTGCCTTATGACCCAGTGATTTCATTTCTGGGAATTTTTCCTAAGAAATCTGAAGCTCTAATTTGAAAGAATACACACACCCTTATGTTCATTGCAGCATTATTTACAATAGCCAAGGCTTGGAAGCAGCCCAAGTGTTCATCAGTATATGAGTGGATAAAAAACAAAACAAAACTGTGGTACATTTACACAATGGAATACTGCTCTGCTGTAAAAAGGAAGAAAATGTTACCCTTTGTGACAGTATGGGTGGACCTGGAGAACATTACACTAAATGAAATAACCCAGAGAAAGAGAAGTACCCTAGGATTTCACTCATGTGGAATTTAATGAACAAACTGAACTACAATGCAAAATAGAGACAGACTCATAGAGAGAAGACAGACAGCTCTGGTTAGGGGGGCCAGGGGTGTTGGGGGTGGTGGTGAAGGACTGAGTAAATAAAACTGGGAGAGAGAACTCATGGACAGTAATAACAGTGTGGTGATTGGGGGGGGAGGTGAAAGGGGTCAGAGAAGGTGGAAGAAGGCACAAAGTGGATAAATGGTGATGGAAAATATAAAATTAAATAAAAGGAGAAAACAAAAAGGGAAGAATGACCCCTCCCCCAAAGAAAAGAAACAGGTTATCTTAAAAGTTCACAGAAGGAAACCTAAGCTCCACATAGAGGCTATTATTCTTAGAACTTACCTCTGCTCTCCATCCTCAACACCCCCTAACTTCACTTACGGCACAAGTAAATACCTGATATCTTATTCCGTGGTCTGCACAAGAAACCAATGCCTTATGAATCACATTAAGTTAAAGGTTTTCCCATTTCATCAGAGTGACTGTTTTTTCCAACTCAGCTGAGCCAGAGTGGCCATCCATACTTTCCAATTCAGGTTTTCCTGTTGTTGTGTGATGCTTCATGTTGAAATGGCATTTTTTTTTTTTTTAATGCAAACATTTTTAGAAATGCTCTGAGGAGATTTCAGTGTAACAAATGTACCAAAATAGATATTCCTAGCTTACTGGATGAAATCCTTTTTTAAAAACAATTTAAGAACAAAGAAATTTACTTCCTGTAAAAGGAGAACTGGCTTGGAAATCATATAAACAATATTCACTCTGTGTTCCAAATGAGGTATTCTCCTTGCTGTTGTCAGCAGCATTTACTGCCAAATTCACTAACTTCTTTAGCCTGACCTTGAGTGGAAAAACAATACAGGAGTGGGCAAATAACTTGACAGTTTTTGGTATTCTCTGTCTTCCAGTATTATTTAAGTATCCACTTTGGTTAGTAGTTGGTTAAATTACCAGCCATCATTACCAAAAATATAAATCATAAGTAAATATAAAAAAATAATAATGAGAAGAAAACAAATAATACAAATAATTAATTTAATAATAAATAAATAAATAATACAAGAATAAACTGTTTCGTGTACTCACAACTGTAAACCTACTTTTGCTCCCCTATATAATCTTCTATGCCACATCTCACCAACCACTGTTAGTCAAGAAAAGCATGCCTCTCTCATAACTATGTCACAAAAGCTTCTTGCTGCACTAGAACAGCAAAACACTTGAATTAACAAATCACTTGTCTAAGAATTTCTAGCCAACAAAACAAAATAAACCCTTTCAAAGGCCAAATACACAAGAGGAGTACAAGGCACTGGGTGATCAGCAAGAGTAGCTTAAATACAGAGAGCAGGCAGACAGTTCAGGGAGTGGGGATGAGACATGGAAGGATTGAGCTAAAAAGAAAAAAGAGAGAACTCATGGACACGGACAACAGTGTAGTGACTGTGGGGGGAAGGATGGATGTGGACGAAGGCATAGAGGGGATAAATGGTGATGGAAAAATTAAATTAAATTACATTAAAAAAATAAACACCTTCCAAAATGCTTTGAAGCAACAGGATATAGAGGTGAAAAGACTGTGACAAAAGTAATCAGTGGAAAAAAGCATAAGAAACAGTTGGACAGACTTCTTATTTCGAAGGAGAGAGACTTAGAAGTAGTTGGTGTATGTTCTTTTTTAAAGGGAGGCAACTAAGAAATTTAACAAAACTTCATTTAAGCAGAAAACATTAAAATACATATAAAATATTGTGAACAGTTTACACCCTTTCCTACCATATTTCTAGACCATTTTCCATGCAACACACACATAAGTAGTAAAATAATGGCAATTGTCATTCTTCTATACTTACTTGGATTAAGTTGTCCCTTGTCCTAGTTGATTTGACTGGCTCTTTGCAAGTCTATTTTAATACATTTTAAAAACTGGGTATATATTCATGTCCACTAAGCAATATCTGTAATGTCATCATTTCTAAAATAAGTAGCAGTGTGAAAAGATTATCAGTTTAGAAGTAGTTAAATAAGTCAGAAAACAGAACTGTCTAGTATTACACAAAATGAAGTGGTTTAACATTGCCCCATATTCTGTCCCTTGTATGAAGGAGTGAATGATGCCATCATTCTCTTCCAGGAGGAATATTAGGATAATATAATGGAGCTGAACTTGGTGAGGGTGGCATTACTGGCATATCTTTGCCTCCTTGGGTGAATGGTAAACTAGAAGATAGTTAATTCACAGCTACATAGAGCTTTATTGCCAACAGAGATCAAGAAGGTTAATGGCTAAACAGTTATAATATGGCACTTAAGATGAAAATCAACAGACACTATAGAAACAGGTTATGAGTTTTGAAATGTTGGTGATGAAGTTTTTTAAAAGGGCTTTGTTTTAAAACACTCACTTAAAATGAGTAAAATACTTGAACAAATATTCAGAAAAATACAAATAGTGAATATCTGAAAAAAAGAAATAATCCTCACTAGAAATCAGGAATGAAAATTAACCCCCAAATAAGATATCATTTTTCACAATATGAAAAAAATGATACCACTTAATATTGATGATGGTTTTGTCAAATGGACACTAATATACTGCTGGTATATACACTTTCTGGAGGTGAATATACCAATATATTAACTGTGGTTTCTCTGGGTAGTGGAACTATAAGTATTTGAATTTTCTTTATATTTTCTGTATTTCCCAAATGTTTTATAATGAACATGTTTTATAATTTCACAAAAACATTAACAAAAATGTTTTTAAAAGTGAATTCTGTAAGTAAGACATATCTCTAAATTAAAAAATATATTGCCGCTCTCCCACCCCCTTACCAGGTTTTCTGGACCTAAAAGTTTAGGTATTTAGTGCCCTGTATTGTTTTATGTATTGTCTCATTTACCCAACTAGATTGCAAAATTCTTGAGTGTAGGGTTGTTGTCTCAGTATCATTCATATCCTCACACCAATGTCTAGCCCAGACAGACACTAAATCAATCCGTGTTAGTTGTATTTTCATAAACCAAATTTATCTTCTTTTTCCCTAAACCAATTTTCCACCACTTCAATATTGTCAGTGTCACTGTCATTATCTTAGCAACTCAGTCTTAAAAATATTAGAGTCTCACTTTTCTCTTTCTTTTACCTCCAATATCTAATCACCAAGACCTTTAGATTCTTTGCAGTACTCTATTATATTTTTTCATTCCCATGGCAACCATCTTATTTAAAGCCTCAGAACTTCACTTCTGGACTACTGCAGTTGCCTCTTAATTAGTCTTTCTAACTTCTAAACCTATCCCATACAATGCTCTCACATCAATTTTCCTAAAGCAATATTTTATATGGGACACTCTCCTGCCCAAGAGAGAATGTTCCATGAACTAAGGGATAAAGTAAAAACCACTTTGGCATTTAGAGTCATCTAGAATCTGGCTTCTATCTATGTTCTCGTATGTTCCTTTTCTTCCTAATAATAGTAACAACAAAAGTACTTATTTAGAGCTTACTATGAGTCAGAGACACACACATACACATTCACACACACACCCCACACACGCTTATTTATTTACTTATTTATTTGTTTTCTTACTGACCCTTTGAGGTAAGCAGCATAATAATTTCCTTTTACTAGTGGTAAAGTAGCTCAAGATCACACAGTGAGAAAGTGGTAGACCTATGCCTTGAACTTTCCACTCTTATCGGATATTTCTATTTCCAGTTCCCTGAACACAGCACATGCATCCCTGCCTTGGCATCATTGTTTATCCAATATTTTTTGTCAAAATCAACCATTTCTTCACTCTATTGGAAAAAAATCCATCCGTTTTTTTGGACCAAGTTCAAGCTTCTTGTGACCATCAAGCCCAGACTACTTCTTCCTTCTTCATAGTCCTATTTCATTTATAGTCTCATAATACTAGACCTTATCACCCATTTGGCGCTTAATGTAGGATATCCTATGCTGTTATAAATTTACCATTGTTTTTTCAGAGAAAGTGGGAGAAAGAGAGAGAGAAACATTGATGTGAGAAAGAGATACATCAATTGGTTGCTTCCCTCACGTGCCCTGACTGGAACTGAGCCTGCAACCTGAAGTAAGTGCCCTGTACTGGAATTGAACCTGGGACCCTTCAGTCCATGAGCTGATGCTCTAACCACTGAGAAAAACTGGCTTGGGCTATATGTTTTTTTAAATTCATTCTGTTACCTTAACTAGATTGGAAGCTGCTTGAAGGCCAAAACCATGTCATAAACTTTGTTTGACTTACCTTATACCTAGCACAGTGCCTGAGATTAGTAGATCCTGAATAAATATTTATTGATAATATTCATCCATTTATTTATTCATCAGTATTTACTAAATATCAAATATATGTTGTTCTAAGTTCTGAGGAAATAAAGATATAGGATAATTAGAATGTTATCTCCTCCCTACCTTCAGGATATCACAATCTGGAGGGTAAAATAGACTTGTAAATGAAATATTACAGTGATGAAATTAGTGCTATATGTATGAGGTGTTATGGTAGTACAGAATAAGATGTGTTCATCTTTGACTACGGAAATCTAGTAAGATTTCATCTGGTTATCACATTAAGTCTAGTCTTGAAACAAAAGTTTATCAGGTAAACAAGACATTTCCAGTAAAGAAAATCATCATATATAAAAGTGTTGGGGTCCCCCCAAATTACTGTACACTCTTGAACTGCAAATCCTTAAACATGGTTGGAGAGAAGGATGTGTAGAGGGTGACAGGGGGATGACCTTAGAAATGTAAGTAAGGGCCACATCACCAAACGCCTTGTATGCTGGACAAAGTAAGTATGGTTTTTATTTTTAATTTAAACACTAAAATTTGTCCCTTCATTTAGTCAATTGGAAAGGCCATTGTGAACCTAGCAAAATACATTTCAGTGGAGTGATAAAGTTGAAGCCAAATCAAAGGAGGTTGAAGAGTGGACAATGAGAGAGAAACAGTGGTGAATTTAAACTACTATTTTCACACAATGGTTATAGAGAAAGTGGGACATTATGTGGTAGATAGAGAGGATAGAGGATTGAGGGGGGGACTAGGGAAACTTGAGGGAGGGAATGCATGACAGACTTTGGACTCTAAAGAAATGGGAGCAGATAATATGCAGTTCACAGGCAAAAGGATTCTTTTACTGGAACAGGAAAAGGGAACAGGAAGATGCAAAATGGGAAAGTGGATATGTATGCAAATAAGTCTATCAATATGGAATGACTTGTTTAGAGATTCTAGCCTAATCTCTTGTGAAGGAGGTGAGATAGTTTGCTGAGACTTTAGGCATGGGGGTTTCTAGGTGATTTGCAAGGAGAAGTAAATAGAAGGAATAGTCTTGTGGATGGATGTCAGATAGTAGATAAAATGGTGGATGATGCAGTCTGGGCTGATTGATGCAAGAAGAAAAGACACCAAAGGGGACTGGTAACCTGATAGGAAAGCTATGTAGTCAGAAGACCAGAAATATTCATAAGATAGAATGTTAGTGCAGCATAAGGAAGTGAAGGAGAAAATAGAAATGATTAGAAGTTATTGTATTCAGAAAGTGAGATAATAAAGTTTAAAATTTCAGCAGTCAAGTATTCCCAGGCAAAGATAAGTCCATAGTCTTATCAGCACATGTGGAGATAGTAAAGAAAGTTGGGAAATAAAGAATAGTGAAATCTTGGTAGATGCCAATAACCTTCAAAATATATCTCATATCATACCACTTCTCACTAGCTCCACTGCAACCATTACCATTGTAATTAACTAGTTATTAATAATAGGAAGAAAGCAAAAAGAACACCAGACACTAGGCATGCTCATCTGGGCAGCTTCACCAGGAAGCTGCAACTTTGTACTTCCCAAGGACCACTAGTTCAATCTCTGTAGATCACTGAGGGAAGGGGTCCAACAAAGGAGAGATGGATGCATGCACAGTAAAGTTGGAGGTGATGTAGGGAAAATACTTGCCTGTTGGTCTGACATAGAAACCATGGATTGGCTTGAAGAGATGGAGCCAACTACAGGCACATGGAATCTTAGAAGGTTAAAATCTCTATATAAAGAATTCTCTCTCTTTTGTTCCTCTGGCTTTATTCTTGCTTCCTTTGCACTCGCTTGTGTTCCCTCCATAGCCATGTGGCCCTAGAAGCCACGTGGCCCATGGCCATGTGGACCCCACATGCAATGGACTACAGCTGGGGACACAAGCTATGCTAGCCAGATGCTGGACTGTGCTGTGCAAATATGGAATGGAAACTCTGAGCATTGGCTTTAATCCTAGCTCTGCTGAGGACACAGATGGACTTATTCCTTGGTGTGGGACAAAGGGAGATGGGACCTTGGAAACTCAGGGGTTTAACTCCAAGCAAATAAATAACTCTCATTGTCCCATGTGAGTCTCAGAAGATTCCTTTTCTTGTGACATCTCAAGAAGCTCACTTCCACCAGCAACAAGTGGGAACATGGAGGATACCCCACAGATAACACAATCACTTAGTCCAAGCTACCATCAGTTTTTGCACCAGCTTCTTACTTGATCTCTGGTATTCCCCTTATGCCTACTCCCCATCTCCCACCCCAGACTGTGAATTAGATGAGATCATGCTCCCTTTCTCCTTTTCTCAAAACCAAATATTCCATTGGCTTCCCATTACACTTACTTACCTATAAGTCCTTACGTGATTGGACCCCAACTTTTTCAACCTTACCACCTAGCATTTCTCCTATCTTCATTGTGCTTCAGCTGCACTGGGCTTCTTGCTGGTCTAAAAACACAGCATGCTTTAGGGCCTTTAAACCTTTGGACTTTCTCCCTCACTTATAATGCAGCCTCACTACCATCTTTGCAGATCTCTGCATGACTCCTCCCCTTACTTTATTCAAGTCTCTGCCAAAATTTCTCCTCAGAGAGGCCTTTCCCTTAACTATCCTACTTAAAATTATAAGGCTCTGTCTTTCTCTATCCCAATTACCTGCATTATTATTCTTATATCACTTATTACTAACTGAGATATTTTATATCTCTTTGTTTTTTCATTCACCCTGCTCCACCCTCAACCTGGAATTTATACTTTTGGGAAGCAATGACTTTGTCTTATCCCCTATTTTATCTCATAGCACCTAGAAAAATTTCTGGCATGAAGTGGGACTCAAGACAAGTAGTAGAACACTTGCTCAAGGCAAAGCTCTGTTTTAAATGCTGGAGATACAAGATGAATAAGGTGTGGTCACTACTATAAGCAGCAGCAGCTTCTGCTGAGGAACCAACAGGAGCACAGAGCCAAGGACACTGCCTATGGAATGGCAGAAAATGAAGTAGACGTTGAAAGTTTAGCTGTTTAAGTTTTCCTTTTGCACTTTTCTTCTGCTCTGACAAACTACACAAAATCCAGGATCCTGGTTTCTCAACGATCATCTTAAACAGATCTTTGCAAACACATTATACTATGGGCCATGGATACTGTTGTTATCTTGCCATTTAATAATACCAACAGGCAATGAAAAAAGGATGAAAAATTAGGTGATAAGATTATTTCAAAATATTAGAAAACAGTAGCAAGAAGTGCCTTTGAGTTTCTACTTTTAAAAAATATTGTTTTTCCTCAAAGAATTAAAGCTGCAGGAAATGCTTTTCAAACTTATATAAAATAATCTTTTTGTAGGATTTCTTTAATCCTTCCCATAGGATGACTTAACTTTTCCAAGATCTTTCCCCAAGGAATAAAACCACATTCTTAATGTTTTATCTGCACGCATTTTCCAAGCCAAAAAGTGAAAAAGGAAATTAAAAGAAAAAGCCTAGAATTACTTGCAGTTGTTTGCAGTCATCTTCAAAAGTTTTCCATTTTCATTGACATTTTACCCCTAGGTTTTGCTTAAGAGTTCTGAACCTTGTTATTTAAAATAGCAACTGAAGACTAAGCCAGGGCTACTGAGTCATGAGTTATCAAAGCAACAGATTAAGGGTGCCTGGTGTTGTGATAAGTTTTCCCAAGCCTTTAGACCCACCCTTTACCACCCTTCCCTCAAGGAAAAAAACAGCCCCTGGTACAGAGGTACTGCAACATTTTTCTGAGCCTTAATCTCTTAAATGCATCTATTACCCTCAGGCATCTGTAAATTCCAAGAAGTTGTATATTTTTATTTCAACACACTAAAGCACTTTCAAGTATACTTTATTTTTATTATTGTTATGTATGCTAGAGATATTTTTGTGTATGTCCATATTTATCTGCATCATTACATGAGTGAGAGAGAAAAGGAGGCAATGTTAAAGAAGCAAATTTGCTTCCCACAGGAAACAGTTAAATTGCGGCTGAAGCTGATTTTAAGAAAAACTGTGGAAGAGCTCTTAATGGAAATCATGCTCCCTCTAATTGGTGTCGTTCCCAACCTCTTGCTCAAGCTGTGCTTCTCTTTTGGTTCCATGATCTCATCATGTGTTTGACTGAATGAGTGACAAGCTTTATTGTTCCAGTTTCCTAGGTTAGCTTATTGTGAGCCTGGATAATTGCAATAGGACTGTGTGAGCTACCTGTTTTCTAAATTTCTAATTTTTTCCTAGCAAAGGCAGTGAAATCAGAATGGAAAGTACAATAAAAAATACAAAATGTACCACTCACTTCTTTTTTGTGATCTTAAAAGTATTAAATGGCAAATATTTAAATTAAATATGCACAATACAATCCTAGTTTTTAGATCTTTATCAAGAGGAAAATAAATCATGCTTCTCCTTTTTTTGTTTATATATATTTTATTTTATTCATTAATCCTACTTTCCAAGACCTTTCAGAAAAAGCTGCATTACCCCCACCTTGTCCTGAAATAAATGTTTATTTCTTTTATCCCCTTAGGTATTTTGGAAATATGTTAATTTTTAATAAAATATAATCACCTGTAGAAACATTTTTATTTGTAAACATTCCCAAGTTTGATCTGCAAGCATATGTTGCTCTATATTACAAATTCTATTATAGGTTTACTGATTGGCCATGCCTTTTATTATTATATTTTTTGGTATGTACTTCATGGTTCTTATCTCAATTTTACCATAGAGGAGTTGCTTAATTCATGTATCACAGTCCCTGGCCTCACTCCCTGGCCCCCAGACTCATATATTCAACTACCTATGAAAGATCTGCTTGGAGGCAACTTAAAGTTGGCGTGGCCAAAATAGAATATTTAAGTCTCCCCATCTCAAATGACTCCTCCCTTAGTATTTCCCCTGTCAATAAATATCACTCTCATTTACTCAACTGCTAGAGTCAAAAATCTAGGAGTTATTTTTGACCCTTTTAAAAAATATATATATCTTTATTGATTTCAGAAGAGGAAGAAGGATAGAGAGATAGAAACATCAATGATGAGTCTTTGATTGATGGCCTCCTACACACTCCCTACCAGGGATTGAACCCTCAACTTGGGTATGTGCCTTGACCGGGAATCAAACCTCAATCTCCTGGATCATAGATAGATGCTCAACCACTGAGCCATGCTGGCCAGGTGACCCTTCTCTTTTTTTCACACCCTTAGTCCAATCCATCAATAAGATATGTCAGTTTTACTTTCAAAATTTATGCGAAATCAAAACATTTTTCACCATCTCAACTATTATATTCCCAGTCCAAGCCTCTATGAACTCTTGCCTGGGCTTGCCTACATACTTCCATTAGCCTTTCACTGGTCTCCCTGCTTCTACTCTTGACCCCCTACAGTTTATCCAGCTCACAACAGTTATATTGATCTTTAAAAAGCACACATTATATAATGACACCCTCTTTCTTTAAATATTTCAATGGTTTTGCATTGCACTAAGAATAAACTCCAAACTTTTACCAGGTCTTACAAGACTCTACATTATTTAAACTCTCTGACCTATTTTCCAATTACTTTTCCCTCCACTCACTCTTCTCCAACCACTATTGTGTTCTTACTTTTCCAAGAACACAAAAACTCATTCTTTGATTCAGATCCTTTACACTTGCTTTTCTGTATGTTATGACTCCTCTCTCCTCAGATCTTTGCATGGCTTGTTGCTCTTTTCTTTCAGATTTCTGCTTAGTTATTATCTCCTCAGAAAGCATTTCCATGACCACCTTTTTGTTTTTTTGTTTTTATTTTTCCCAGATTTATGAGGTGTAATTGACAAATAAAAAATTGTATATATTTAAGGTGTACAATGTGATGTTTTGGTATACACTGTGTATTCACATATACACTGTGAAATGATTACCACAATCAACCTAATTAACACATACATCACATAACATAATTGCCTTTTTTTTTTTTTGTGGTGAGAACAATTAAGATCTACTCTCTTACAAAATTTCAAGTATACAATACAGTATTATTAAAGATAGTCACCACAGTGTACATTAGATCCCAAATTTATTCATCCTGCAAAACTAAAACATTGTACCCTTTGACTAACATCTTGTTTCCCCTACACCCAACCCCTGACACCCACCATTCTACTCTCTGCTTTTATGACTTTTAAATAGCCAATGTAAATCAAGTGAAACACAGCTGCAGGTCCACAGATGTTTCCCATTGGGTTTAGAGGTTAGTATAATGTTAAGTTCCACATTTATTTATCTTTTCAGCATAATGACTTCAAGTTTCTCTCTTACTAGAGAAAAATCTGGAGAGAGAGACTAAGAGAGACACAGAAACATGTTGACAAATGAGGGATAGTCAAAGAGATATAAATAGTGGTAGAAGAGATGGATTGGAAAAGTTCATACAGACTCTTACATGAAAACTCTCAAAATGGATGACCTTCATAATGTAAAGGATGCTGATAAAGAAAAATAAGAGGCATGAGAAAAATTCCTGAGGAATTGTAGTGGAAAAGACTCAGGCCGTACACCAGAGGAGGAGAAAGGAGACCTTTATTTAACTCATGTGGTCCCAGAGGAGGCAGGCTCCAAATTCTGGGCCCCGAACAAAGGGCTTGGGTCAGCTTTATAGGGTCGGAGGTCGGGCCTGCTTTTGGTGCGAAAATAGTGGGCGGGGTTACAGAGGTTAGATAAGGTCACATATACATTCAGGCAGGTAAGCTGATACCTGAGATGGGGAATCTTCCTAAAATGGCGGCGGTTCCTACCTCAGAGTAATTCACTGATTTATGTTCCTGTGCATCCCCTACCCTGAGTCTTAGATATAGACCAGAAATAACACTACTATTTCCCAGAACTGCAGTAACGGCAGACCCACTTACTAGTTTTATTACTTTCAGTAACTTTACTTAGTCTTCTTAAGCTTTGGTTTCCTTATCTGTCAAATATTGATATTCCCATCTACCTGGTACACTAACACATTTCCTGGTAAAAATAATTGCTCAATAAATGGTCATTTCTATCACCATCATCAACAAGATACTTGGAATGCCCTTATACTGGCCACTTATGACAGCTACCTTGTCTTTAAAACTTCAATTCTTTCCAACATGCAATAAAAAGTATATTGTATGAAAATTGTCCTGAGACAGTCTTGTGTAGCACAAGTGTCAATTACCTGTTCATTTGCTTTCTAAGAAATAGATTCTCTCTACATTTTTTAGCTGCTGTAATTCATATTTGTGAGTGAGTGAGCATGTGTGTGTGTTAATTTTGTGAGTTATTTAATCATGAGTGTCTGAAATGAAGGCCATTATTACTGTATTTACTGAGATGATAGTATCATTTTACTATGCAGCTCAATTGTCTGTGCTACAGAATCATTTATTCAGAATATGAGTCCTGTTTACTTCATAATTAAGTAACTAAGTGGGCTTTCAATTCTTTATATCCCATTGTTTAATGTAGCTTTGTGAGGAGGGAAAAAAAAGAGAAACCTGGAAATAAAACCACAGTAAGCAAATGAGGCAAATAAACACTAGTGAATCATGGAATGTTAGCCTGAAGAAAACACAGTAATTATCAAAACCATTTAGCTACAGAGGAGAAAAAAATGAAGTCTATAAAAAAAAGAAAAGTATTTTTTCCAATGAAAGCAGGGTTCCTGATGTTTATTATAATACTCTACCCCCTACTTAATCTCCTTATTAAAAGTATGAAACAGAGCAGTGATGAGGGTTCTGCAAGGGTACTAATCATGAGAGCACTTAGGCCCATTTCAGGTTGCAGAACAAATGAGTAGAGGAGAGCACCATGGGAAAATGGAGATGAGGAAACTGGAATGGAGATAGGGTGAATTCATACTCTACATTGTTAGCAGCTGGCTATGCTTATTGAGTTTGAGGATTGGGGGAGAAGCAGCAGCATCACTGTATGATCTCTCCCACAATATAAATTATGGAGCTTAATGTGTAATATGAACAAGTGAACTTCAAATGCCCATTAAAACAATTCTATCAACCTTTGACTTTACTTTCTTCAATTTTTATCAAATTTCCAGTTATTTTATGTGTGTCCCCTGAACTTGGAAAATATGTACTCAATATGGATTGAAAAGAATTTCCCCCTTTCATTCTCACTGGGCTACACAATAATACTATGATAGTTGTGGTGTGTGTGTGTAATAGAATTAGCAATCCAATTACAATCCCTGACATAATCTGAAGATAGATATTTTTATCTTAAATGGTTATTATTGAAGATTTTACTTAGAGGTATTGAAAGATAAAATTTTACAGAAAGCTCAACCTTTGCTTGCTTATTTTTCCTTTCTTTCCCCCAGAAAGAGCTCTAATTGTGATGATATCTAAGTTATCACTGTTATGGAAGAAAAAAGTAGAAAATGGAAGAGAAATTCTGTGGGTAAGTTGGGAGGGAAATGTCTTTTCAGTGTATTGCAGTTATGCTACTCATGACATGATGGTATTTTGGGGAAACCATGGCATATAGAGGAATCTATGTTTACTTACTCTGAGACAAAATAGGTTTTTTTTGGAAATTTATTTATTTATTTTTTAATATATCTTTATTGATTCCAGAGAGAGGAAAGGAGAGGGAGAGAGAGAGAGATAGAAACATCAATGATGAGAGAGTCATTGATTGAGCCCACAATTCCAGGGGAAGGGGCCCTGACAGGGAATAGAAGCCCGATCGCCTGAATCCCAGGTTGACGCTCAACCACTGAGCCATGCCTGGCTGGGCTAAAAATTTATTTTTTATACAATGTAAGTTCAGCTTCATTCTATCATTTTTGTGATTGGAGTGAGGACAGGGTGCCAAAAAATAATTGGACCTCTCAAATCTTTGATAGATCTCTAATTTACTCTGAAATGCAGGTTTTTTCCAAGCCACATGATTTACATTAATAACTATGCTCACTGCTGTGGTAACATGCTAGCTTGGTCTACACAAAACTGCTTTATTTGATGTCATTTGTCTCAAGTCCCTATATTTTTAAAAAGGAATTACTTAAAAGGTAACCTCTAGAAACTTGTTGCTGTTGAATAATGAATGAAACCATTCCCTCCAAGAGAAGCTTAAGTCATTAAAAAGTTACTCATATAATGATTCATAACTTAACATCTTTACTTTTATGATTACATTTTATAGCTCTATTTACATTACTATTGGAACAGTAGGAACAACAAAGTGTAAAAAGACTTGGATCTCTGTGTGCTTATTACACTCAATAAACAATTTACAAATTAAGGCTTATACTTTTGGTTTTGAGTCTTATTTTTCTCATTCAGATTAATTTTCTATTTTAGTTACTGAAATGATGTGGCTTTGAAAGAATTCTCTAAATGAACAGATTCTGAATCAATAACACTGTAATATCATTTAAAACAAGCCTTTCAATCAGATGTGGCTTTCTTTTTTTGTGTTAGTTTTATTGCTAATAAACAGTCTAAAAATTATAATATTTGAAAAAGTAAATGAACTGAAAGGAGGAATCATAACATAAGCAATTTATGGAAACCACAGTAATTTGAAAATCCTGCAAATTGAGATAAAATGGTATTGAATTAGATACTTTCTCCAACATATTTGGAACTTTAATTTAGGCTGGTAATTGAAATTATTATTACAGTGAGGAAAATTAAAAATAATTCATTGTTTACTCTTCATCTGTAATCAAAATTTTGGCAATTATGAAATTAGAGTAATTTTAAATGTCATCAGAACCAAACATTTTGCCCACTATTGTTTCAGCTTTTGGAACTGTAATGGAAATGGATAGTGAAATCAATGATTATAATATAACTGCTATAGGACTTAAGTTACTGACATATTCATGTAAGTATTAAAATAGAACACTCAGCACCCTCTTGATTGAAGCTGAGAAACTTTACTGAAGCTGAGAAACTATTTAGTATGGGCTGCATACTAGAGAAAATTAAGAGATTCCCAAGTCTTTTCTGTGTTCCATCAATGACTCACAGGTTTTTCAACTTATTTTCTTTCATTAAAACAACTATGATAATGCTATTTACCTCACACTAATTGTGGCATGAGGTGGAGACTTTGAGAAGCAAAAAGACCTAATCAATATAGGAGCCATTTCTGTGAGATCTATACTATAAGTATAGAGAGCTCCTTAGTTTCATATGGTGAGGTCTCTGACTGAACTAGTGGGCTACAGAGGGCAAATTTGGATTTTCTCACTAGCTACATCCTCAGGAACATGGTTGGGAGAGAGAGAGAACAACTGGCTAAAGCATTTCCTGAGTGGAACCAGGAGGGTTGAGGAAAAGAGAGGTTAAATGTTGTAATAGCTTAAAAAAAGGCTGAAAAATACCCAGTCACCATCTATAATAGCAAATATGAGTGACTCAGGGAATGTAATTTCAGTGACATCCCTACCCAAAATACATTCTCTCTAGGAGCTTGCCAGCATACATCGAATATTAACACCTGACAATTATGCCTTTGGCTTGCACTATTACATTTTCTAGAAGCCTTCTGTGACAAGTCATTATTTCATGACTGTGTTCACAGTGATTCTCAAACAGGGCCACCCATTAGAAGCACCTGGGAAATTTGTTAAAAAACAGATCTTCCAAAGATCTTCTGAATTAGTGTGTCTGTCATGAGGCCCTAGAATCAGTATACTTGTCAGGCTGCCTAGGTGATTGTATGCTGTGGGCTAGTATTTCTTCAGCAGACGTTAATCACTGGTAAGTTATTTTATTTTTTCCATCTTCTATGGTTCTGGAGGAAGGAGAGAGAATAAACTGGTTGATGAATGGTTTTGTTGGGAGGATGGAGAGTTTTAGACCTGAGAGACACTTTGGGAAAGAAAGACACAAGTCAGGATTATAAATAGTCAAAGGGCTACAAAAAATCATGAGTTACCTAAGGGAAGAAGTTTTCCAAGAGGGAAAGAACAAGCTATGAACTCTAATACAAAAGTTTTATGTATGTGCCTGGCCTGCGTGGCTCAGTGGTTGAACATCTACCTATGATCCAGGAGATTGAGGTTTGATTCCCAGTCAGGGCACATACCTGGGTTGGGGGCTCAATCCCCAGTAGGGAATGTGCAGGAGGCTGTTGATCAATGACTCTCATCATTGATGTTTCTATCTCTTTATCCCTCCTACTCCTCTCTCTGGATTCAATAAAGATATATTTTTTTAAAAAAGAATATCAACCTTGGTAATTAAAATAAAAAAAGGTGTGCATGATAATTTTGTCTAAATAGACTTCAACTTTCTTTAACATCCAATCAGTGGATGCAGAGTTTCATACTTAGACCTTATTAGGAAATGAGATACAGTAGAGAAATCAAGGATGGTAAGGGTGTGTCTGTATCAAGCATTGTGAAACAATTAATTACTGCTTCTTCTGTGATCATGAGAATTACAGGTGACATTTCTGCCAACTCAGTAAAGCTCATACTGTGACATTTAAAAATACTTGAGCTATTATCTTTACCCAAGGATCATTTTTTCTTCATCTCTCCCCCAAAACACCAAAAAGTGAATTACAAAAAGCCCTAACATATTTTCTTAGAGCTTTGAAATCTCCATTAGGTGTTCCTTTACTCACCATGGATTTCAGATTAAAATATAAACCTAGTCCAATTGTCAAAGGTACTTCATTGATGAGAGTGTCTGAAAAAGATTGAGTAGAGGCAACAACTGGGAACATTAAGAATGAGTCATAATTTTAACATGTGAGTGTGAGCCCAAGTATAGGAATCAGAAAGCATCAAACAAATTAATTTTCTGTGTTGTTTGATTTCAGGGCTTAAGTCTTGTAGGGTCTTACTTTATTTTAGAATACTCTATTTTGTAGATATGAAAAAGTTACTAATTGAACCTGTGCCAACTTTCAGAAATCTTGGCTGCGGGAAAAGAGAAATGACAGAAATCACAGTTGATCATATAAAAGTTAACATGAATTGGGTGTTTACCATAATCCAGGCTCTTCTGCTTTATATAACCTTGACATACTATGCATCATTTAATCCTCAAAACAATTACCTGAAGTAGATAATGTAATTATTTGCATTTTGCAGATAAAGAAACTGAGGATAAGCAAGTTTCAATTAATCGGCCAAGGTCACACAGCTTTAAGTGCCAGAACTAGAATTCAAACTAAATTTCATTTGAGACTTGGGACAATATACTTGAAAAACAAATCTCGTAAGACAGAATAATTCAATTAAATTTTAGTGCTAGGTCATCTTCTTAGCATAACAGTCACAACAAGTTATTAAATTATATGGAAAACCTAACCAGGACTACCCACTCAGATGTTGGGCATTGCTGACAGTCATGGTCCAGCTCCTCAGAGCACTAAATACTGAATTTGCATCTTACTTCAGAAATTTTCATTTTCCTTTTATAAGTATCCATATTAATTTTTATAGAGAATTTATTGTAAAAATTTGTTTATTCCATTTGTTCTCCCTCCCTTTCAGGATAAAATTTGACTATGAAATGGTTAAGTGGCAAATCAAAAGAATTTCAAAATTCTTACACTAAAGTGTCTAAATCAACAGCAATGTGTACCTATCATTAAGTCCCAATTTATACTATTTTTAAGTGTTAATAAAATAATCGGTTTATACTTCTATTACCAATTCTAATTATTAACTTGAACTAAGATCTCCTTGATTTCCTTAGTATCACTAATATGTATCATTAAATTTATCATGTTTTTAAAATTTGTAAACACAACTGGCTTTTTAATTTTTCTACTTTTTATATATTTTAGAGCAGAACAAGCTTTATAATTAAGGTTCAATGTAACACTTATGTTCATATGTGGTAAATTATAATAAACTGTGTATTTACTGGTTTACTATAGATTTAAAAATAGACATAAAAATACTAAACCATGTATTGAATATTGCTGACAATACTTTCCAGTTATCTTTTAGCTCTAACAGTATACATTATAGCTAATTTTAAAAAAGACAAATTTTTCTAAAGGTCAGCATGAAGAGGGTTTTACACATGATTAATATATGATTCTCAACTGAAAACTAAATTATGATTATTGTTATCATTGTGTAGGATAGTTCCAGGAAATTTCTTGAGGAATAGTGCTTAGTCAGTGTGGATGAGTTCTTCAAACACCTTCTCAGTGATGACCTTAAAGATGCAATGAGTGGAGCCATAAACAATTTGATGCAAGGCCAGAGCAGAGATAGGTTCCATTTTCTCCATTTGTTCTGATATGAAACTTGTTTCAAGTTTTGTCTTTTACAAAGAATTGTACCATGAAATTTTTATATTCCACTGAAAGCAATGTGACAAACTAATTTTGTTTTCATTTTCTTTATTAATTATGATAAAATAATTGAATTACAACATTTGATTTTTTTTTAAAGGATTTTTGCCCTGGCCAGGTGGCTCAGTTGGTTGGGGCATCGTCCTGTGCACCAAAAAAGGTTGTGGGCTTAATTCCCAGTCAGGGCACACACCTAGATTGAAAGTTCAATTCCCAGTTGGGGCCTTATGAGAGGCAACCAATCACTGTTTCTCTCTCACCTCAATATTTATTTCTCTCTCAAACGCTCCTTTTGTCTCTCTAAAAATCAATAAATATATCCTAGGGTGAGGATAAAAAAATAATAAGTACATAAAATAAATTTTAAAGGGTCATTTGGGGTATTTGTCAAGTACTTTTGTTAAAGGCAAATAGGCACTTTCATGAAAGCTTTTGGTTTCATTATTTCAGTACCCATGAATTCTGTCACTATAACAGGAAATGTATTTTTTATACTTGTTTATGTATGGCCCATAGTAGGCGCTTGATAAATGTTCATTGAACAAATGGATAAATAACTTAATAAGCACTCAGAAAAACATATACATTATGGTAGATGTGCCATCTCTGTAAATTGGCAAGTCTATTATTTGGGCCCATGTTGGTGTTCTGGGTCTTCTTTTCACACTGTATACGTTGTTTCTAGATTATCTCATATACTCTCATGATTGAAATAATTGTATGCACTGATGTCTCTTAGATATCAGTTATCCCAGATAGTTCTCCTAGATTCCAGACTAAATATCCAGTTGCTTACTGAACATTTTCACGTGGATGTTTCTCAGCCATCTCAAGTAAAACATTCATATTTGAACTCATCTCCATTCTCACTCTCAAATCTATGCTTCTGTGTTCCCTGTCTCAGCAAATGCCAACACCGCCTATCTCATTGCCCAATTCACAATCTGAATGTCATCTTTGAGTCATCCTTCTCCTTCATATCCTACATTTAATCAACTGCTGAATCAGGTTGATTCTATCTTCTTAATAAGTCTTCAATTTATTAGTTTCTTTTTATGCCAATTGTTATTACCTTAGATAAAGTACCATTATTTCTTACCTGGACTATTGTAACAATCTTTTAACAAATTGCCTTTCTTTCTTACATTTTGCCCCTTCCCAAATTCATTTTCCATTCTGAGGCTAAACAGAGACATTCATTTAATAAACTCAGAAAGGATTCTACCATATAGCAAAATACAGACCAGGTCATATTTATCCATGCAATTTCAACTTCATTTTCTTCTTTTTCTATGATTTTGGATAAGTATAATTTTCATGCTTATAGAACATTCCATATTTCACCTATCTTGGTACTTATCACATTGCATCATAATTATATATTTACTCTGGATATCCCCATACATTGAGAGTTCTCTGAAGGCAGAGGCTTAGTCTGTTTCATATACCTGTCACTCAGCCAGTACTTGATGCATATAGTAACTATTTAATAATTATTTGCTATATGAACAAAAGAAAGAAGAAAGGAAAGGATGAGGAAGAAAGGACAGAAAGAAGGGAGGGAAAAGAAATGGAGAAAGGAGGAAAGGAGGGAGAGAGGGATAGAGGGAAGAAGGAAGGAAGGAAGGAAGGAAGGAAGGAAGGAAGGAAGGAAGGAAGGAAGGAAGGAAGGAAGGGAGGGAGGGAGGGAGGGAGGGAGGGAGGAAGGAAGGATGAGGAGCCAGGCCGGGCGTGGCTCAGCAGTTGAGCGTCGACCTAGGATCCAGGTGATCGGGTTTCGATTCCCGGTCAGGGCACATGCCTGGTTGTGGGCTTGATCAATGACTCTCTCATCATTGATGTTTCTATCTCTCTCTCCCTCTCCTTTCCTCTCTCTGAAATCACTAAAAATATATTAAAAAAAAAAAAAAAGAAAGATGAAGAAAATCAACTCATTATTCCAGTTTTATTGGAGCCTGAGAGACAAAGTAGTGGAGTCCTTAAAAGCCAGAGATTCTAGTAGATGTTTGTTCATAGTGTGTGCTTTATTTGGATTAAAAAGGTGATTGGCAATGCCTTCAGAAGAGATATAATGTATGTGATTTCTATTATAAATTTGAGTGGGACTGGGGTGAGACATTGGTATTCTAAAGAAAAGGACACCTTTAGGGACACAGGTTCTATTCATTGTTGTTTTGTTGTTGTTGTGTTTTGTTTTTAACTCAGTGTTCTTCCAAGATAGGTAATAGCTACAAAGTATTAGCACAGAATATTGCATCCTTCTGTCTGGAGAGATAAGTATACCTGCTCTTTTTCTCCCTCCAGCAAGGGCTAGGAAATCTTAGCTGGGTGCCTAAATTTCCTAATCCAGGATGTCATTATGTTAATTGGTTTCAAGGTATGTTGAATGATTCAGTGAGGGCTACAGTGTCCTATATTTGTATTTAGTTGTTTTACATGGCTAATCTGTGATTGGCATTTTTTGTACTTTTACATTTATGCACACTTATATTTAAAGTAAGTGTCTTAAGCTAGGATCCCTGATGTTTTAATTAAACATAATTAAAGGTCACATCTAAGATCCTCACAAACAAAGCCTATATTATGCTGTGATATCCTTTATGGGCAGTTAATAAACAAAATTGGGATGAGAGGGGAAGGAAATAATGGTTTATATCTTTCATTTTTAGAAAGCAAATAAAACAGAGTTGCTTGTTAAACTTATTTAGGAAAAAGGAAGTTAGAATTACACAGCTAGCTTTGCTCCAATAAGGGTGGTCTTGTTTATTTTCTGTTTTTTGTTGTTATTGTTGTTATTCCTGGCTATATCGCTTCCTTGGAAGGAACATCTGAAAATAATCAACTTGAAGCCTCAAGTTTGCTTTGTGTCCCAACATAATAAGACTTGAAGTGAGAAGGTCTTACAAAACCACATAGAAATTATTCACTAAGTGCTAGAAAATGGCAATTTATACCTGTTCATAAAACTAGTTCAAGAAGAGAAGATCAATTCATGTGAATAAATACATTTGAAAAGGAAAATGATAGGAACTTAGCATCTTGATCACTCTGATAATACAGATTCTTTACCTTTCTTTTTTAGTCAGAAAACAAAACTAGAAAGTTTCTTTCTTAAACTTATACTCTAAAAATTCTGATTCTTTTTCTGACTGAAAATATTGATTTATTTAAACACCTCACTTTCAAGCTCAAAAATAAATTAAAAGTAAAAAAAAATAATCACTGTTAAATATTTGGTTCAATTGAAAAATTCAGCTATTTAACCAGCCAGCTGTTTATTTTGCAAAATCTGTCTTTATTCCATTTTACAAAAATGTGGATACCTGGCCGGGCATGGCTCAGTGGTTGAGTATTGACCTAAGATCCAGGCAATCGGGGTTCAATTCCCGGTCAGGGCATAAGCCTGGGTTGCGGGCTAAGCAGCTGATCAATGACTCTCTCATCATTGATGTTTCTATCTCTCTCTCTCCCTCTCCTTTCCTTTCTCTGAAATCAATAAATATATTTTTTTAAAATGTGGATAATCTGAGGGGAGAGACTGAGAAGAAGGAAGGGTGTTTAAAAAGGAAAGTTAGAGAGAGATTGATATGCTGGGTTTCTCTCACATTTTGGGAGGGAGTGGCAATATCTTCTAATGACTTCTTTTCTTCAAAAACTGTCATAATTTAAAATAACTATCAGGAAGGGAAGATGGCAGCACTCTGACAAGAAGCAGTGGGCCCTTGTTCCAAGACACAGACTGGATTAACAGCTAAAATACTGCATAGCCAGCTTGGAAAAACAAAGGAAATATACCTGATTGGAAATACTTTGAGTAAGGAGACCTGAAGAAACATCATATAGTTTGGTAAGAGAAAGGGGGCATAGAAAGGGGGAGTCCCCCCCTGAAGCCAGTGCTGGGCTGCAAGGCCCAAGAGGTAGGGGCTGCAAAGTTTCCTTCCCTTGGGAGTGTAGACTGGCAACCAAAAGCTGGGATCTCAAACCTAGAGCAGAGGAGAAGGGAAGGAGAACCCATGCATAATGGGCAGAAGGATCAGGGGGAACAGTGTGCCTATGAGGAAAGAACCACACCTTCCCAGTGAAACAAAGCACCTAATGGTGCTAGCAGGAGACATTCACTCCAGGTACTGACCTCAGGAAAGTCCGTCTCTCAGGGTGTGGCTTCTGAATAGAAAGGGGTCAGAGGGCTGCACTCATCAGTGACCTAAAGGGACCTTCTGATTCCCTGTAAGGCATTGTGTAGAACCCCAAAAAGCATTTGAACTGTGTGGCAAATAGAGCCCTTCCGCAGCCAGAGAGAGGGACCAGAGCTGCCAGTGCCCGAATCAGGGGTTATTGAACTGCTCTGAAGAGAGCCAGAATAGCATGCACTGAGCTACCCCAGCTTTACTGAGATCAGCTGTGCAGGAGACCTGCATGGAACTGACTTTGTAACCCCTTCTGCTTGGATATGAGGTGCCAGGGTGTCAGATCCTTGCAAAGCAGGTTCTCTGCCTGTTTGTTTCTTTGTGCATTTTTTATTGCTGAATGGGGATCCATCTTCCTGGCTTGCATTGGGGACAGAGATCAGCAAAAGTTGGGATTTGTGTCTGCATTGTGGAGAGTTTTAACTGAGTGTCTTGTGAAATCAACCAACCAGAACAGGGAAAGGGGGGGAACATGCCTACCTCTCTCACAGGCTAGGAGCACCATGCTCAACAGAGAAGGGGCTGGTTCATCTCACTGAAACTCCAGATATTCCCTGCAGGGTACAATTTTGAGGGGGAAGGAAGAACAGCTCTTAGGACAACAAGACAAGAGTAAGACTCTCAGGCACTATTGTTTGGGAACCAGAGGAAAAGTTTAAAACCCCTTCATGGGACTGGACAGGCAACGTGCTCACCAGAGTCTCTTTTGATCAAACCCACTGAGCCAAGGCCACTGAAATTGCTCATGCCGAAAAGGTAACAGACTGAATTTAATCTGAACCTCAAACAGGCCTTTCTATGGGGAACTTGAAACCTCTAAGGAGAGCAATATCTTGAGCTACACTAGCAAGCCTGCACACTAGACTATCTTCAGAAGACTCTGGAGAAAAACCAGGCAACCACAAGGGGGAAGCAAAATAGCTGACAGGAGGAGGTAATCCACAGAGAGTCTCAGACCAGCCCATTACATAAAGACAACAGAGCAAAATCTTGATAGCTCCTGATATTTGGTTGACACATGAGTACCTCCCAGGAGACCCCAAATCAGCATACAAAACAGTGAGCTTCAGACAACATAAGCTGTGAGAAGAAAACCACCTGACTGACTTAAATTTTTTTATTTTTTTAGTTTTATTTGTATTGTTTTTTTAGAAAAAGGAGAAATATTTTCTAAAATTTTCAATTGATTCTAATTTTTTTAATTTTTTAAGATTTGTTTTGTCTTGCTTTGCTTGTTTTTATTTTGTTTTGTTTTGTTTTCTTTGTTCTAATATCAAGATTTTATTGATATTATCTGCTTTATTACTGGGATATTATCATTATAATCAATAAGCTTATTGCTTTTTTCTGTTGTTCATCCATATCTCTTACTGGCTTCCTTACCCGCCCTTGCTTTACCTCTCTCTCTCTCTTCCTGTTTCATTGCCGTAGCATTTATTTTCTTTTTCTTCCCTTTTAGTCTCTGTCTTCTTGTCTTTTTGTTTGTTTGTTTGTGTTTTATATTTTTTCTTTTTCTACCATTTTTTAAATTTCTACTCTCTACCCTTGTTTTTTGCTAACCCTTCTTTCTTTCAGAATATTTTCTCTGCCCCTTTTATCTCCCAGTAGCTTCTTTATTTTTTAATTTTAATTTAATTTAATTTTTACTAGTAGCAATAATATCCTTTTCTCTGTTTATTGATTTAGAATTTGTGTTCTAGCTTTGCTTTCCCAATTCTATTTTCTCTTGGGTGGTTTTCATTGTGATTGTCAGAATATTTTGTAATTTAGTATTTGTTTCTTGGCAGTTTGGTTGTGTTTTGTTTTACTCTGTCAGCACCTGTACAATAGCTCACAAGACATGGTTGTGACTGAGCTTCACAGTTAGCTATCTTGAGAGAAGAGTCCTCCCTAGAATGGGAGAACAACAATCTAGACCCAATCACAATAGGAGAGCCCAGAGAACCCACAAAAGGGACACCCACAAAAAGGACATGCCTAGAGCATATACCTCAGAAGTATAAGGAAAACACACTTCTGAGTCCCCTTGGACATACAATAGAAAATTCAATCCCACAAGACTGGGAAACTGCAAATATACCTAATCTACAGATACAAACACTAAGAGTCACTAAAATGGGGAGACAAAGAAACAGCACTCACATTAAAGAAAAAGAAAAATCGCCAGAAAATGACCTTCATGAGATAGAGTTAAGCAAGTTATGAGAAATAGATTTCAGAGTAATGGTTATTAAGATATTCAGGGAAATCAATGAGAACCACAACACAGTTAAAGGGAAGGTCTAGGAACTTAGTGAAATATTCATCAGCATGAAAAAAGATAGTTATAGGATAAATAAGAACCAGGCAGAAATGAAAAAATACTATATCTGATATCAAGAACACATGGGAAGGAATTAAAGGCAGGATCAATGAAGCAGACGCTAGAATAAGTGACTTAGAAGATAAGGTAGGAAAAAAAAACACTCAATCAGAGCAGCAAAAAGAAAAAACACTTAAAAAGCATAAAAATAGTTTAAGGGGGCTATAAGACCACATGAAGAGAAAAAACATTTGCATCATAGAAGTGCCAGAGGGGGAAGAAAGTCAGCAAGGGCTAGAGAATTTGGAGGAGGAAATAATGACAAAAAACTATCCTAAGCTGATGCAGGAGAAAACCACAAAAGTTTAGGAAGAAGGAGAGGTTTCCAAACCAGAGGAACCTAAAGAAACCCACTCCAAGACACATCAGAATTAAAACGGCAAATGTTAAGGACAAAGAGAGAATATTAAAGGCTGCAAGAGAGAGATAAGCAGTGATCTACAAAGGAGCCCCCAAAAGACTGACAGCAGATTTCTCAACAGAAATACTTCAGGCCAGAAATTCTCAAAGTAATGAAAAGCCAGAACATGCAACTAAGTGCTTTGTCCAGCAAGACTATCATTTAAAATTGAAGGTAAAATAAAGAGATTCCCAAAGAAAAGAAAGCTAAAGAACTTCAGTACCAACAAACTAGTATTGCAAGAAATGCTAAAAGGACTGCTTTAAGAAGAAGAAGAAATATTGAGAAGAAAGTACATCAACATAAAGGGGAAAAATGGTATTAAATAAGTATATATCAATAGCAACCTTAAATGTAAATGGAATAAAGTTCCAATCAAAAGACATAGTGTCTCCGAATGGATAAGAAAATAGGACGCATATATACACTGTCTACAAGAGATGTGCCTGAGAGCAACAGATTCATACAGGCTGAAAGTGAAGGGATGGAAAAAATATTCCATGCAAATGGAAACAAAACAAAAAAGCTGGAGTAGCAATACTTATTTCTGACAAAATAGACTTCAAAATAAAGACCATGACACGAGACAAAGTAAGTCACTACATAATACTAAAAAGATTGATCCAACGGGAGGAACTAACCCTTAAAAATATATATGCACTCAATATAGAAGCACCTACATATATAAAAATTTCTTGGTGGATTTTAAGGAGGAGATAGACAGCAACACAATCATAGTGGGGGACTTTAATGTCCCACGGTCATCATTGGACAGATCAAGAAAAAAAATCAACAGGGAAACAGACCTTAAAGACATGCTAGTTCTAATGGATTTAATTGAAGTTTACACATTTCATGCCAAAGGAGCAGAATACACATGCTTCTCAAGTGCACATAGAACATTCTCTAAGATATACCACATGTTAGGACACAAAACAAGACTCTACAAGTTCAAGAAGATTGAAGTTATATAAAGCATATTCTCAGATTACAATGGCATGAAATTAGAAATAGACGACTATAAAAAAATCTCAAAAATATTCACACATATGGAAGCTAAATAGGATGTTATTAAAAAGTGAATCGTTACCAATGAGATCAAAGAAGAAATAAAAAACTTCTTGGAAAAAAACGAAAATGAACAGACAACAAACCAAAAACAAGCCTGAAAGCAAGGCTCATAGCATTACAGGCATACCTCAAGAAACAAGAAAAAGTTCTAATAAACCATCTAAAAGAACAACTAAAAGCATTAGAAAGATAACAGCAAGAAAAACCCCAACGAAGTAGATGGAAGAAAATTAAAAAGATCAGAGCAGAAATTAATGACATAGAGACCAAAAAAAACAACAAAAAAAAAACAACCCCAAAAGATCAATGAAACCCAGAACTGGTTCTCTGAAAAGATATATAAGACTGATGAACCTTTAGCCATTTTCACCAAGAAGCAAAGAGAGAGGACCTAAATAAATAAAATCAGAAATGAAAGTAGTGATATTTCAATTGACGCAACAGAAATACCAGGGATTGTATGAAAATACGATGAGCAACTATATGCCAACAAATTGGACATCCTGGATGAAACGGTCAGATTCCTAAAAGCATACAAGTCTCCAAAGCTGAATCAGGAAGAATCATAAATCCTGATTATGCAGATAACAACTAATGAAATTGAAGCAGTAATCAAAAAAGTCGCATCAAACAAAAGTCTAGGGCTGGATGGATTTACGGGTGACTTTTACCAAACATTCAAAGAAAAATGAACACCAAATATCCTCAAACTATTGCAGAAAATTCAAGGGGAGGGAAAACTCTCAAGCTCTTTTTATGAGGTGAGCATCATTCTAATCCCAAAACCAGATTAAAGACACCACAAAGAAAGAAAATTACAGGCCAATATCCCTGATCAACATAGATGCTAAAATACTCAACAAAATACTAGCAAATTTGATCCAACAATATACTAAAAGGGTCATACACCATGATCAAGTGTGATGAATTTCAGGGATGCAAGGCTGGTATAATATTTGCAAATCAATAAATGTCATACACCACATAAACAAAATGAAGGACAAAATAAAGGGATCATATTAATAGATACAGAAAAAGCATTCAACAAAATCCAGCACCCACTTTATTATTTTAATTTTTTATTGTTCAAAATATTACCCATTCCCCTCTTTCTCCAATTTAGATCCATTCCACCCAGCCCCCACCACCAACCCCAGTTTCTACTACACCATTGTCTGTGTCCTTCAGTTATTCATCAGTCCGATCCATGCTTCCATGTCACTGAATCTATTATGTTCATCAGTTTTTTAAGTTCTTTAGAATCCACATATAATTGAGATCATTTGATGATTGTCTTTCTCTGCCTGGCTTATTTTTCTTAGCATAAGATTCTCCAGGTTCATCCTAACTGTCCCAAAGGGTATGGGATCCTTCATCATTACAGCTGCGTAGTATTCCATGGTGTAAATGTCCCACAGCTTTTTTATCCACTCATCTACTGGTGGGCACTTGGGCTGTTTTCAGATCTTAGCTATTGCAAATTGCACTGCTATGAACATAGAGGTGTATATATTCCTTATGATTAGTGTTTCAGGATTCTTAGGATATATTCCTAGAAGTGGGATCACTGGGTCAAAAGGCAGTTCCATTTTTAATTTTTTGAAGAACTTCTATACTGTTTTCCACATTGGCTGCACCAGTCTGCATTCCCATCAGTAGTGTACCAGGGTGCCCCTTTCAACACATCTTTGCCAGAACATGTCATGTGTTAATTTATTGACGGTAGCCATTCTGACAAGTGTGAAATGATACCTCATTGTGGTTTTAATTTGCATCTCTCTGATGATTAGTGGCATTGAGCATTTTTTATATGTCTCTTGGCCTGCTGTACGATCTATTGAAGACATGTCTATTCAGGTCCATTACCCATTTTTTAATTAGACTATTTGTATTCTTCTTTAAAGTAGTATTTGTTCTTTGTACACTTTGAAAATTAACACCTTATCAGATATATTCTTGGCAAATATGTTCTCCCATATTATCAGTCTCCTTTGTATTTTGAAATTGATTTCTTTGGCTGTGCAAAAGCTTTTTAGTTTGATGTAGTCTCATTTGCTTATTTTTTCTTTTGTTTTTCTTGCCCTAGGGGATGTATCAGTGAAAATTTCACTAAATAAGATGTCTGTGACTTTAGTGTTTATGTTTTGTTCCAGGATTTTTATGGTTTCAAGACTTACATTTAAGTATTTTATCCATTTTAAATTTATTCTTTTGTATGGAGTAATTTGATGATCTAGGTTCATCTTTTTGCATGTACCCGTCCAATTTTCTCAGCATCATTAATTGAAGAGACTGTCTTTACCCTACTGTATGCTCTTGCCTCCTTTGTCAAATATTAACTAACCATAATGGCATGGGTCTATTTCTGGGGTCTCTGTTCTGTTCCATTGATCTATATGTCTGCTGTTGTACCAATACTAGGCTTTTGATTACAATGGCTTTGTAGTACACTTTAATCTCTGATAAAGTGATCCCTCCCTCTTTGTTCTTCCTTCTCAAGATGACTGGGGTTATTCGGGGTCTTTTTTGGTTCCACATTAATTTTTGGAATGTTTTTTCTAGCTATGTGAAATATGTTGTTGGTATTTTCATAGGAATTGCATTGAATCTATAAATTGCTTTGGGTAGTATGGACATTTTAATGATATTAATTCTTCCAATACATAAATATGGTATATTCTTCCACTCTTTAAAATCTTCCTCTATTTCTTTTAAAAAATATTTAACTCTTCACAAACTTGCATGTCATCCTTGCACAGGGGCCATGCTAATCTTCTCTGTATCATTCTAATTTTAGTATATGTGCCGCTGAAGCAAGCACCCAGCACACATTTTTTTAAATTTTATTTTTGGTTAAAATATTACAGATATCGCTTTTTCTCCCCAATGACTGATTCCACCCCATCCCATTCCTCTCCTCAGTCCCTTTCCCCACCATTGTCTGTGTCCTTGGGTTGTGCTATTTGCATATAAATTCTTTGGTTACTATCTCTCCCTCCACCAACCCACCCTCCTCCATCCCTCTGACATTCATCAGTCTGATCTATGCTTCCATGTCACTGAATCTGTTCATCAGTTTATTAAGTTCTTTAGATTCCACATATAAGGGAGATCATGTGATGTTTGTCTTTCTCTGCCTGGCTTATTTCCTTTAGCATAATTTTCTCCAGGTCCATCCATACTGTCCCAAAGGGTATGAGATCGTTCTTCTTTACAGCTGCATAGTATTCCATGGTGTAAATGTCCCACAGCTTTTTTATCCACTTATCTACTGATGGGCACTTGGGCTGTTTCCAGATCTTAGCTATTGTAAACTGTGCTGCTATGAACATAGGGGTGAATCTATTCTTTCTGATTAGTGTTTCAGGATTCTTAGGATATATTCCTAGAAGTGGGATCACTGGGTCAAAAGTCAGTTCCATTTTTAATTTTTTGTGGAACCTCCATACTGTTTTCCATAGTGATTTCAGCAGTCTGCTTTCCCACCAGCATTGTACTAGGGTTCCACTTTCTCCACATTCTTGCCAGCAGGAGTCTTTTGTTGATTTGTTGATGGTAGCCATTCTTACAGGTGTGAAGTGGTACCTCATAGTGCTTTTAATTTGCATTTCTCTGATGATTATAACATTGAGCATTTTCTCATCCCAGCACACATTTTTGATAAAACTTCTGAGCAAAGTGGGAATGGAAAGAGAACGTACCTGATAATAATAAATGCCATTTACAAGAAATATACAGCTAACATCATACTCAATGGTCAAAAACTAAAACTATTTACTTTAAAAATAGGAACAAGAGAAGGTTGTACACTTTCACCTTTCTCATAAAACATAGTACTGGAAGACCTTGCCACAGCCATCAGACAGGAAGAAAACATAAAAGGTATCCAAATTGAAAAGTAGGAAGTAAAACTGGCATATTTGCAGATGACATGATATTGTACTTAGGAAACCTTAAAGAGTTCACCACAGTACTACTGGACTTAATAAATGAATTTGGCAGGGTAACCTGATACAAAATTAACCTCTGAAAAGCGATGATATTTTTATATACCAACAATGAACTCTCAGAAAGAGAAACTTAAAAAAAATTCCATTTACCATTGTAACTAAAAAAAATAAGTTATTTAAGAATAAACTTAATCAAGGATGCAAGACACCTGTACTCATTAAACTACAGGACACTGAAAAAAAAAGAAAAAGAAAAAAAAAGAAGATATAAAAAAGTGGAAGAATATACTATGTTCATAGATTGAAAGACTTAATATCATTAAAATGTCCATAGTACCCAAAGCAATCTATAGATTCAATGCAATTCTTATTAAAATACCAACAGCACATTTCACAGAGCTAGAACAAATATTCCAAAAATTTATATGGAACCAAAAATGACCTCAAATAGCAGCAGCAATCTTGATAAAAAAGAACAGAGTTAGAGGGATCACTTTACCAGATATCAAACTATATTACAAAGCCATTGTAATCAAAACAGCCTCTGGTATTAGTACAACAAAAGACTTATAGATCAGTGGAACAGAACAGAGACCCCAGAAATAAACACACGCCATTGTGTCTTAGTTAATATTTGACAAAGGAAGCAAGAGCATACAATAGAATAAAGACAGCCTTCAATAAATGATGCTGGGAAAATTGGACAGGTACATACAAAAAAATGAAACTAGATAATCAACTTAGTCTATTCACTAAAATAAATTCAAAGTGGATAAAAGTCTTAAATGTAAGTTGCAAAATCATAATAATCCTGGAAGTAAACACAGGCAGTAATTCACACACATCTCACATAATGGAATTTTCACTGATACATCTCCTGGGGCAAGAGAAACAAAAGAAAAAATAAAGAAATGGGACCACATCAAGCTAAAAATCATCTGCACTGCAAAAGAAATCAACCTCAAAATACAAAGGATCCCCACAGTATGGGAGAACATGCTTGTCAAGGATGCATCTGATAAGGGGTTAATTTCTAAAGTGTACAAAGAACACATACAGCTCAACAGGAAGAAGACAAACAATCCAATAAAAAATGAGCAAAGGACATGAATAAACACTTCTCCAAAGAGGACATACAGATGGCTAAGAGATATATTTTTAAATGCCCAATGTCACTAATAATCAAAGAGATGTAAATTAAAACCACAATAAGGTATCATTTCACACCTGTCAGAATGGCTATCATCAACAAATCATCAAATGACATGTGCTGGTGAGGATGTGGAGAAAGGGGAACCCTGGTACACTACTGGTGGGAATGCAGACTGGTGCAGCCACTGTGGAAAACAGTATGGAGGTTCCTCAAAAAATAAAAAATGGATTTGCTTTTTTACCCATTGATCCCACTTCTAAGAATATATCCTAAGAATCCTGAAACACTAATCAGAAAGAATATATGCACCCCTATGTTCATAGCAGTGTTATTTATAATAGCTAAGATCTGGAAACAGCCCAAGTACCCATCAGTAGTTGGATGAGTGGATTAGAAAACTGTAGGACAATAGAATTACTATGCCACTGTAAAGAAGAAGAATTTCTTACTCTTTGGGACAGTTAAGATGTACCTGGAGAAAATTATACTAAAGGAAATAAGCCAGGAAGAGAAAGAGAATTATCACATGATGTCATTTATATGTGAAATCTAAACACAATAATCCGATGAATGAAATAGATTCAGTGACATAGAATCATGGCACAGTTTGGTGAATCTCAGAGGGAAAGCTGAGGTGGGTGGGTGCGAAGAGAGTAACCAAAGAATTTATATGCATATATGCATAACCAATGGACTCAGACAATTGTGTGGTTGAGGTCTGGGGTGGGAGTAGGAGCAGGGTGGAAAGAGTCAATGGGCAAAAAGGGGGACATCTGTAATATTTTTTACAATAAAAATAATAAATAAATAAGTACATTAATTAATTAATTAATTAATTAATTTAAAAAATAAAATAAAAAGTTAGCAAGTTTCTTTTTCTTTTAAATTACTGATTTAGTTTTCCAAGTTATACAAATCATATTTGAACACACTGTAGGCAATTTAAACACTACAGAAGCATAATCAATAAAATGAGGCTTGTCTATTAGACATGCCCACCCCTATCCCAATCCACTCCCTGGTAGTATCTATTGCTAACAATTTGATGTTTAGCTTTCCCATCCATGTTAGAAAGCATTTTTAATTTTAGAAAAATAATAACTTCCAAAGAGCAAAGAATATATTTTTCATATCTTTCTCTTTTTACACATAACTTCTTGCACTACAACATCATTATTAAACTTTTGTTTTATTTTGCAGAAGAATTTTGTATAAGAAAAGTTTATTTTAGTTTCTCAGGTAATGAAGTACCAAGAGGACCTCCATAGGAAGCTGTTTTAATTATTACATCATCTCATTTAGATAAAGAAGAACATTGGGATATTAAAGGCTTAAACACATAGAACTTGTCCTCCCCCCCCCAAAAAAATATATATATACACTTTAACCGCTGATAGCTCAAGTTTGAAAATGAAATGTATTTTAATAAACCTTGCCTTTATAATTATTCAAAATTTGTATATAGTTTTTTGGGACACCCTATATATCCTGCATGAAGCACTGTACATATGTTTGATTGATACCAGAAATATTCTTCTCAGCAGGTCAACTCAGAAAAAGTATAGGAGAGCAATTATCTAATGAGTTTAATCAATGTCACTGTTAATATTGGTGCTCATATTAAATATTTTATTCCTTCAATTGAAGAGCTTTTAGCATAAGGAATATACAAAACTGCCTCAAGTCTCTACTGTTATTGCATAGATAGATTATATATTATTAATGGTAAATTTTCCTAAAGAGTCAATTATTAAACATGTATTTATTAGTCACATGTTTGGCTCTGAGCTAAGCACTGTGGAGGATACAAAAGAATGACTTATACCCCTATACATTTAATAAAAAAGAAAAAAGAATGACTTATTCATATTCTCTTTGTCTTCAATGAGTCTAGCTAGTAAAATGACACACAAACATATGAAACAAGCTAAAAATAAAACTGTGATATTGAGTGATATCACAAAAAAAGTCCCTGAAGATGGCTTCACTGAGGCTGAGGCACAAGGGCTGGGTCTTAAATTGTATAGAATTTAATTAACATATTAGAAATGTTAAGAACAAGTTGTCTGAAGTCAAACTACATGGGTTACATACTCTGGCTTCAAAACTTGCTAGTTATGTGATCTTGGGAAGTATTTAATCCTTTTGCCTCAGTTACCTCATCTGTAAAATACAGATGTTACTAATGCTACTTTCTTCTTAAGATTGAGATGAGTATAAATTGAGATAATACCTGTGAATCACTTATAATAGTACCAAGTACTTAGCACATAATTGATGACTCTTAGCTATTTATATTTAGATTATCACTGTGATGAAAAGAACTTTTGAACTGGCCAATCTCTGTATAACATAGCATTGCATGGTAATTTTTTTTATTCCTAAGGTTTTCATTTAATTAATTTAATTAAAATTAATTTTATTCTTAAGGATCACAATATAATTAATCTTAAATGTTATCTTTTATTTTTTACCTTGTACTCTTTTATATAATTTGGATTTTTTTTACATTTAATCCATTTTTATGCAGCTTTATTGAAATATAATTTACATACCATAAATTTGTTTTAAGTATATGAATAAATAAGTTTTATTAAATTTACAGAGTTATGCAATCATCATCACAATCTAGCTCTAGAACATTTCCATCGTCTCTAAATGAAACCTCATATCCATTTGCTATAGTTTGGATTTCCATGTGCATGTTTTATTTGTTTTCTGTGTTAAAAGATCAATAGAGAAAAAATATAAGAAAAGAAAATCTGGCAGCAAACCCAGGAGGCAATCAATAAACTATGAATATATTTTTCCAAAGCAATGCTACCACCCAAAATTATATTTGTCTCACTATGTCAAATTACACTGCCTCAGTGGTACATTTGCACTCATTTCTAAAAACACACCTAAAGCTTAATACGATCCCTTTCTTTAATTTTAAAATACACCTGGGTAGAGGGGAAGGCAATGAGAGGATGCATAGGGAAAAAGGGAAGGGGAATATAGTCCATAATATTGTGATAAGTTGCACAGTGATAGAGCATTACTAGAATTAATGGGGCAATCACATTGTAAGGTATAAAAATGACAAATCACTATATTGCACACACAAAACTAATATAACTGATATAATACCATATACTAACTGCACTTAAATTTTTTAAAGACCTAAAATACACATGTGTAAGTTGTTCTAAAATATTTTCAGTTCGTTGACACTTTTGACAGGGCAAAGGACTTTATGGACCACGTACTCCACTTACTCCTGCCTTTCTAGAGAAAGGTCAACCCAATCTTCCCAGAATTGGAGAAAGCTCTACTTTTGATGATATGCAATGAGGTTATGCCTGCATATTTATTAGAAAAAGAAATTCCGAATTCACAACAGGAACTAAAGAATAGGCATTGTCATATTATTTTTATTAACAGTATAAGCTAGCTTGTGGACGGCCTGTAGGACCATGGCTTGCAAACCAAATCTGTGTCAGTGTTATCACAGAAGTGTGACACAACAGAATAATCACAGGGGAATGGAGTCAGGCAAAACTAAGCTTGAATTCTGACTGAGCTACTTAAAATCTGCAAGACCTGCATACCTTCCTGCTGCGCCCAGGCAACCTGCCTGCTGCACCCAGCCAACTGCTTGCCTGCCTGCTGGCACCTACTTTTAATGCAGCACAACCAGCCTGCCTGTGTACCTGGCTTGCAGCCTTGATGCAGTGCACCCTCCTTGCAACAGTGACCCAATGCCTCTCAGACACACATGCCGGCCATCACAACCTGGGTGCCTGAACTGGTGCCCTGGGAAAACCAGACTCCAGACCTTGTTCATGCCCTGCAGCCTTGACCTGGTGCACTGGACAGCTCATCCACTAACATGAGGAGGCAAAGAAATAACATTCAAATGAAAGAAAAAGAGAGATAGCCAGAAAAATAACTAAATAAAATGGAGGCATGCAATTTATCAGAAATGGAGTTCAAAGTAATGGTTATAAAGATGCTCAAACAACTTAGTGAGAATTACAAGGAACTTAATGAGAACTATGAGGATCTTAGTGGGAAGTTTATAAGCTTGAAAAAAAAATGTAGAAACCATGAATAAGAATCAATTGGAAGTGAAAAATGACATAGCTAAAATAAAGAATACACTGGGAGGAAACAACAATAGACTAGAAGAAACTGAGAACAGAATCAGTGAATTAGGAGACAAGGTAGGGAAAAACACTCAGAGCAGCAATTAGAAAAAAAATTAAAGAGCAGGAGACAGTTTAAGGGAGCTTTAGGACAAAATGAAACAACAACATCTACATCATCGGGGTAGCAGAATGAGAATAATCTAACCAAGGAATGGAAAACATATTTGAAGAAATAACTACACAAAACTTCCCTAACTTGATGAAGGAAAAAGTCGCTCAAGTCCTGGAAGCACAGAGAGTCCCAATCAAGATGAATCAAAAAAGAACCACACATAGATCATAATTAAAATGGCAAATATTAAAGACAAAAAGACTTTTTTTAATGTTTTAATTTAACTTTTTGTGGAAAGTATCACAAATGTCCCCTTTTTTTTCTTCCATTGATCCCCTCCATCCTGAAACCCTCCTTCCAGGACTTCAACATACTATTGTCTATGTCCCTGGGGTATGCATAAATGCTTAATAGTTCTTAGGTTAATCTCTCCTCATCCACTTGTCCCTCCAACACTTAGCTCTGAGATTCTTCAGTCTGTTCCACTCTTCTACATCTCTGAATCTATTTTGTTAGTTTATTTTGTTGATTAGATTCCACATATGAGTAAGATCATGTCATACTTGTCTTTCTCTGACAGACTTATTTTGCTTAGCATAATACTCTTCAAGTCTCACCATGCTATCTCAAAGGGTAAAGGGTCCTTCTTTTTAACAGCTGCATAGTATTAGGAGGGGTAAATGTTCTAGAAGATGCTTGATATGATTTCAATCTTCTTGAACTTGTAGAAACTTAGTTTGTGTCCTAAAATGCGGTCTACCTTTGAGAATGTCTCATGTGCACTTGAAAAGAATGTATACTCTACAGCTTGGGGGAGAAATGTTCTGTAAATGTCAATAAAATCCATCTGATCTAGTGAGTCATTTAGAGTCACTGTTCCCTTGTTGATTTTTTGTCTGGAAGATCTATTCAGTAAAGTCAGTGGGATGTTAAAATCCCCTACTACAACAGTGTTGCTGTTGATATCTCCTTTACAGTCCTCCAGAATTTTTTTTTTTCCAGCCTGTGTGAGTCTTTTGTTCTGAGATGGGTCTCTAGTAGACAGCATATATTTGGATCTTGTTTTCTTATCCATTCAGCTACCCTATGTCTTTTGATTGGATCATTTAATCCACTTATATTTAAGGTTATTATTGATAGGTACTTATCTATTGCTATTTTATTTCTTTATGGCTATGTATTTCATTCTATCTATTTCAACTTTTTATAACAACAGTCCCTTTAATATTTCTTGCAATGCTGGTTGGGTGGGGCTAAAATTCTTTAGCTTTTTTTTTTTTTGTCTGGGAATCTCTTTATTTCACCATCTATTTTGAATGATAGCATTGCTGGAGAGAGTCTTCTTGGTTTAAGATACTTGCTTTTGATTACCTTGAAAACTTCATGCCATTCCCTTCTGGCATGTAGAGTTTCTGATAAGAAGTCAGCTGACAGCCTTATGGGAGCTCCTTTGTAGGTAACACTTTGCTTTTCTCTTGTTGCCTTTAAGATTTTCTCTTTGTCTTGAATTTCTGGTATTTTAATTATATGTGTCTTGGCATGGGGTTTCTTGGGTTCTTCTTGCTTGGGATTCTCTGTGCCTCCTGAACTTGTGTGAATTTTTCCTTCAACTGGTTAGGGAAGTTTCTTGCCATTATTTGTTCAAACAGGTTCTCTAATACTTACTTACTTTCTATATCTTCTGATAGTCCTATGATGCAAATATTGTTACATTTCATGTTGTCCCACAGCTCCCTTCAACTGTCCTCTGACATCTAATTCACTGATCCAGTCCTCAGCTTCCCCCAAACTCCTGTTTATTCCTTCCATTTTTTTTATTTCTACTATGTAATTCTTAATTTCCTTCATAGTTTCCATTTCTTTTATCATTCTGTTGAGCATCCTTATGACAAGTATTCTTAACTTGATATCTGATAGATTTCTTATCTCCATTTCATTTAGCTCTTCTGGAGAATTATTTTGTTTTCATTTGGGGCTTGTTTTTTGTCTCTCCATTTTTTGGACAGGACCAAGATGTGCATGGAAGTCTCCTTTCCCAAGCCTTGGATCCAGAAGCAAATAAGATAAAGTCTCAAAGCACCCAGAGGCTTATTGTTATCCAGACTCTTAATGAATCTCAGGCAGCAGAAACTCCAGAGTGGGATACCCCACATATGAGATATCCCTTTGGACCTTCAGTTGCTGCTGCCTTTGGGAGCCCAACCAGGTTTCTCATGCCAATGCACATTCTATCAGTCTCTATGCAATCTTCACTTTAGGTCCTTGGTTATAAGGGTGCTCTCCAGCTAGTCTTCAGTTGATTGTTCAGGATGGTTTTTCTATATTTTAGTTATAATTGCAGTTTGGACCTAGGAGAGTGTCAGTGTAGCTTCCACTTAATCGACTGCCTTCTTAGAATCTAAAAAAAGACTCTTAAAAGTAGCAAGAGAGAGACAGAAAGTTACCTACAAGGGAGCTTCCATTAGACTGTCAGCAGATTTCTCAACAGAAACACTTCAGGCCAGGAGAGAATAGCATGAAGTATTCAGAGTAATGAAAAGTAAGAGACTGAATCCAAGACTACTCTATCCAGCAAGGCTACCTTTCAAAACTGAAGGTGAAATAAAGACCTTTGCAGACATAAAAAAGGTTAAAGGATTTTATTACTACCAAACAGCACTACAAGAAATGCAAAAGGTGCTGGTATAAGAATAAGAAGAAAAAATGTAGAGAAAGGGATGAACACAAACATAAAGAATGGCAATAAATAAACACCTATTAATAATAACCTTAAATCAAATGCCCCAATAAAAAGATACAGGGTGGTTGAATGGATAAGAAAATATGATCCAAATATATGCTGTCTACAAGAGACTCATCTCAGAACAAAGCACTCACACTGGATAAAAATGTAAGGGTAGAAAAAAATTTTCATGGAAATGGAAATGAAAAAAAAACCTTGGGTAGCAATACTCATATCTGACAAAATAGACTTCAAAATGAAAGCCATAACAAGAGAAAGTGAAGGCACTACATTATACTGAAGGGATCGACCCAACATAACCCTGGTAAACATATAAGCACCCAATATAAGAACATCCAAATATATATATTAAAAAAACTTCTGGAGTACTTTAAGGGAAAGATTGACAATACATTTATAGTAGGAGACTTTAGCTTCTCAATGACATCACTGCATAGATAGTCTACACAATGACTCAACAAGGACACAGAAATCTTAAATGACACACTAGATCAGGTGGAATTAATTGAAACTTACAGAAGATTTCTTCCCAAAGCTACAGAATGTACACTTTTCTCAAGTGCTCATGGGACATTCTCAAAGATAAACCACATGTTGGGACACAAAAGAAGCCTCTACAAGTTCAAGAAGATTACAATCATATCAAGCATCTTCGTGGACCACAATGGCATGAAATTAAAAATCAACTACAATAAAAACACTAAAAAACATCCAAACACATGGAGGCTAAATAGAATGTTATTAAAAAATGAATGGGTTACCAAAGAGATAAAAGAAGAAATAAAAAAATTCCTGGAAACAAGTGAAAATTATCACATAACAAACAAAATCTAAGGAACAAATGAAAGCAGTCCTGAGATGGAAGTTCATAGCACTATGTGCCTACTTCAGAAAACAAGAAAAATCTCTAATAAACTATATCACCCTACAACTTAAAGACTTAGAAAGAGAACAGCAAGAAAAACCCAAAGCAGAAGGAAGGAAATAATAAAGATCAAAGCAGAAATAAATGGCATACAGAATAAAAATATTCAGCAAATGAATGAAACCCAGAGCTGATTCTTTGAAAAGATGAACAAAATTGATGAACCTTTAGCCAGACTTATCAAAAAACAAAAGAGAGGACTCAAATAAACAAAATCAGAAACAAATGAGGTGAAGTAACAACTGGCTCAACAGAAATACAATGGATTGTAAGGAAATACTATGAACAACTAAGAAAATACTATGAACCCAAAAAGGTTGGGCAATCTGGATGAAATGGACAAATTCCTAGAAAAATACAACCTCTCAAAACTCAATCAGGAAGAGTAAGAAAACCTGAATAGGCTGATAACTAGTGATGAGGTTGAAGCAGTAATAACAAACTCCCAGCACACAAAAGCTTCATAAGGGAGTTCACCAAACATCCAAAGAAAAAATTAACACCTATCCTCCTCAAATTATTTCAAAAGCTCCAAGAAGAAAGAGCATTTCCAAGCTCATTTTAAGAGGCCAGTGTTAGGCTAACTACAAAGCAAGAGAAACACATTAGAAAGAGAATTATAGGCCAATATCACTGATGAACATAGATCTAAAATTCTCAACAAAATATTAGCAAATCATATCAAACAATATATTAAAATGATCATATACTATGACCAAGTGGGATTTATTCCAGGGATGCAAGGCCAGTTCAATATTAGCAAATCAATAAACTTGATACATCACATAAACAAACTGAAAAACAAAAATCACATTATCATATCAATAGATGAGGAAAAAGCATGCAACAAAATCCAACACCCATTTTTGATAAAACCTCTCAGCAAGTGGGAATAAAGGAATCCTACCTCAACATAATAAAAGCTACATAAGAAAACCTACAGCGAATATCATACTCAATATGCAAAAGCTAAAAACATTCCCTCTAAGAACAGGAACAAGACAGGGATGTCCACTTTCACCAATCTTATTCAACATAGTACTGGAAGTCTTAGCCACAGTGATCAAACAAGAAAAAAACATAAAAGACCTTCAAATTGGAAAAGTGTAAATAAAACTGCCATTTGCAGATGGCATGATATTGCACATAGAATACCCTATAGACTCCACCAAAAAAAAACTACTAGATTTAATAAGTGAATGCGACAATATAGCAGGATATAAAATTAATACCCAGAAATCGATAGCATTTTTATACACTGGTAGTGAACTCACAGAAAGGGAAACTAAAAAAATCCTATTTACCATTGCAAAAAATAAATCAAGATACTTAGGAATAAACTTAACCAAGGAGCTAAAAGACCTGTACTTGGAAAACTACAAGATACTGAAAAAAAATAGGGGAAGATACAGACAAATGGAAGAATATGCCATGTTCATAGACTGGTAGATTCAGCATCAATAAAATGGCCATACTCCCCAAAGCAATCTATACATTCAATGCAATCTCTATTAAAATACCAACAGCATATTTCACAGATCTAGAACAAATACTTCAAAAATTTATGTGGAACCAAAAAACATCCAGAATAGCTAAGGTAATCTTGAGAAATAAGAAAAAAGTTGGAAGAATCTCAATACCAGATCTCAAGTTATACTCCAAAGCCACTGTAATCAAAACAGCCTGGTACTGGCACAAGAACAGGCATATAGATCAATGGAACAGAGCAGAGAACCCAGAAAGCTAAGCCATTCTACTCAATTAATATCTGACAAAGGAGGCAAGAGTATACAATGGAATAAAAACAGTCTCTTCAATAAATGGTGCTGGGAAAATTGGACAGGTACATGCCAATAAATGAAGCTAGACCACCAACTCACACCATACACAAGAATAAACAAAATGGATAAAAAACTTAAATCTAACACATGAAACCATAAAATCCTAGAAGAAAACACAGGCAGCAAAATCTCAAACATCTCTCAGAGCAATATGTTTCCTGATACATCTCCTACGTCAAGGGAAACATGGGAGAAAGTAAACAAATGGGACTGCATCAAAATAAAAAGTTTCTCACAGGGAAAGAAACCAGCAACAAAATGAAATGGAGCCCATTGTATGGGAGAACATATTTGCCAATGATACATCTGATAAAGGGTTAATTTCCAAAATATATAAAGAACTCATACAACTTAACAAAAAGCAGACAAACAATCCAATTTAAAAATGAGCAAAAGACCTAAGTAGACACCTCTCCAAAGAGGACATACAGATGGCCAAGAGACATATGAAAAAATGCTCAAAGTCACTAGTCATCAGAGAGGTGCAAATTAAAACCACAATGAGGTATCACGTCACACATGTCAGAATGGCTGCCATCAACAAATCATCAAATAACATGTGCTGGCGAGGGTGTGGAGAAGGGGGAACCCTAGTACACTGCTGTTAGGAATGCAGAGTGTTGCAGCCACTATGTAAAACAGTACTTGAGTTTCCTCAAAAAATTAAATATGAGACTGCCATTTGACCCAGGGATCCTACTTCTAGGAATATATCCTAAGAAATCCTTATCAGCAATCAGGAAGAATTTATACACCCCTATGTTCATAGCAGCTGAATTTACAGTAGCTAAAATATGGAAACAGCTCAAGTGCCCATCAGTGTTGAGTTGACAAAAAAGCTGTGGTACATTTACACCATGGAATACTATGTAGCTGTAAAAATGAAAGATCTTTTACCCTTTGGGACAGCATGGATGGAACTGGAGTATGTTATGCTAAGTAAAATATGCCAGTCAGAAAAAAACATGTATCACATGGTCTCACTCAAATGTAGAATCTAATGAACAAAATAAACTAATGAACAAAATAGATCCAGAGACATAGAAGCATGAAACACAGTAATCAATCTTAGAGGGAAGGTAAGAGTGGGGAAGTGGGGGCAGGGAGAGAGCAAGCAAATAGTTTATATGCATATATGAATAACCCATGGACACAGATAATACTGTGGAGAAGCCGTGTGGGGGGCACAGGTGGATGCTGGGTATAGGGGATCAATGAGGAAAATGGGACATCTGTAATACTTTCAACAATAAAGATAAATTCAAATAAATAAATAAGTAAATAAATAAAATCTGCAACACCTTATCCAAATCTCTTAACCTTTCACAACTTCAGTTTCTCCTTCTTAAAATAAAGGAATTATGCCTACTTTGTTGGGTTATTGTGAACACTTAAGTGAGAATATGTGTGTAAAGTTCTTAGTATTAAACAGAAAATAAATATTACTTGTTTTCCTCTGCTTCTTTCTTTCTTTCCTTCCTTCCCTCTTCCTCTCCTTTATTTCTCCCTCCTCCCTCTCTTACTTTCTCTCTTCCTTCTTTAGTTATTTTTTCTTTTGTCCTAGAGGCTGGATCTGAGAAAGTTCTATAAAAATTTCCCTCTTAAAGGATGTACACCTAATAAATCCATTCTTGAACACAAAACATCCCAAGAATGTAATCATAACATTCAAGTTGGCTCACTCCCTACCAAGCCTTTTCTCATCATTCCCTGCCACTACTTTTTTTCCCCTTAAGTATAGCTGAGCTTTGATGATTCAAATCAAGTCTCATGTTAAAACAGGTTCCTCGAAGTTGTATTGTTACATATATTTTTGGGTTTTCTAGCCACTCCCTCTCAATTCTTTCTTACTTTATATTAAATTACATTTTGTTGATTTGTTTTTGGAAGGTACTCTGTAAAATACATGATTGGAGAGGTATAGCTCATTTGACATTTCAATACCTGATAATTCCTCTCTGAGATAAGAGTCATGAACTTGGAAATGACTGAATTCTCTATGTTAGTATGCACATGATGGTAGCAAAAATGTTAATGACCAAAAATTTGTTTAGGAGTTTCTTTCTCACACTTCACTGTGTTGTAGTAAATATGATTTAGTAGGAACTCACGTTGCTCCTGGAGCTGTGCCTACAGAAACTGCCCTGGTAATGTGTTTGCATGGCACATAATTAAGTGCATGTTGTAACCTGTCCTTCACTATTATACACGCCAGTTTGAACAATGTGTAGTATCCAAGCACAAAATTAAGACCTATGATATTCATTATGTCCGTCAAATTTTCCTGATTTTAAGAGTAGTTATGACCCTCAAGTCATAAAACAATAAAAATCAACATAAAACATAAAAGTCAAAGGTACATTGGAAATACTAGATAAAAAAAAAAAAAAAAAGGAGACTTGTTAGTTAATTTTATCACTACTTGGTTACAGGAGAAGTCATATTCACTTCTAGTCAATCCATAACAAATACAACTTCCTTATCCAAGTGTTAATGCCCAGCCCTGAGATATGAGCTGCTGTACTAAGGAAGTGCCCTCACCTGTTCAGATCACTATAACTTACTGCAGGGTAACCATAGAAAACCAGTAGCACAAAGTAACAAGTACTTCCTGGAAACTTTAGTTCCAGAAATAGAGGCAGGCACAGCTGAAATGTAAGGACCAAGTGGAGGGAGAGAGTAATACAATAGAAATATAGCAAGAAAGGGGAAATAGTGTGGGGCATTTGACCATTTGAAAGACTTCAATTTTATTTTGAATGGTATGAAACATCACTGGAGAGTCATGAAGGAGAATGACATACTCTAATTTGTTTTAAAGAGACTAATATGGCTTTTGTGTTGAGAATATACTATATATAGTGGGAACACTGACAGAAGAAAGGAAATAAATTTGGAAGGTTTTATATTATAGGCAAGAAATTATGGTAGCATGGACCAGAGTAGGTTGTGATACGTGGTCATATTCTCAACATATTTCAAAAAGAATGGGGGCAGTAGAATAATAATGATCTTCTATTACAAGTCTCTCAAAGGCTAGTACCAATGTAGTTGACTGGCCTTATCCTACGCACAACTCAGAATCATAAGATAATAAATGTATATGAGAATTATGAAGATAATGATATATTCCTTTTAGAAACTACTATTCTATTAAATCTCCCACCCTTCCTCTATTCGTTTCATAAATGAAAATATACTCAAGCTGGTTTACATGATTAATCAGGTCAATTGTACTATAAGTCAGTCATTGCACAGCTGGATCACAATTAATAAGTCCTATTCTGTCTTTATAACTGAATAAGGCCTGATTTGAGTAACAATTTCATAGAATTTTCAAACTCAAATGTGTTTTCTAAATTATCTAGAATAGAGATTTCCAACCTTTTCCCATATAGAGATCCTTTTTATCATTGCAAAATATGGTAGCACTCCCAAGATAATGGTGGCACTTTTAGTAGCCATTTTGAGAAAATACATAATAACAAAATCCTACAACGGATTCAATATCAGTTTTGACTGCATTTGTATTTTATTAATTTCAGCAGCATTTATATGCACATATGCACAATATATGTTATTTATGTACTGTAAAGAGTATGTTCAATTGATATATGAATTTATGTACTCCTTGCAATATTTTTTGAGTCCTCCACTCTTAGCACAAAGAATCCTTGGTCTACAGATTTGAACTACTGAGATTCAATCTTTACTTTCCATGCCCCATGACCAATTTTGCAGTTGAAAAACAATACATTCAAAGGAGCTAAGTGATTTAAGGAAGTTAACTTCAGTAATGGGATATGAAGGCAGAGCTGTTGGATAAAGGACAAAGTCTTAGACTTGATAATAGGAAAACTGAGCTTGAAGCATAGCTCTCAAGCTAGTCCCCTATTCTCTTTGAGCCTCAGTTTTGTTTGTTTGTTTTAAGCCATAAAGGGAAGACAGAAAGACAAACTTTAGAGAATTATGCTGAAGATAAAAAGCAATAATGCACATAAATGTTTTTCATTGAAACCTGCTATACGATGGAAATATTTTACCATTTTTAGAACCTGACTCCCAAGTGGGCACCCCATAAATGATTTCTATGCTTTTTATGACAACATCTGGCTATGTTATTTCAATGATTCTGAAACTGGAATCAAATAAAATACATGACATCAACTTACTCAACACTAGATAAGAATAACCCAAACCACTATTCAAAATGAAGGAGACTGAATGAGTGTTACTATGCAGACATTGTCTCAGTTAGTGACCAATATTTATATTCTGTTGGTTTTTTCTGCCTTGCTGTGTCTGCTTCTGAATTCAAGAAGGCTTAATGCTGTTTCTCGCATAATCAGAATTGCTCTTCTTCTTGGGTGTTTTTGGTAGGTACTGTTTCTGTTATATGGTGGCCATTAAATTATATGGATGTTAAAATCAAAGACAGGGGTTAAATGGATTCTCTGAAACCCAGTACTGTGGATACCTTTAAGTGATAAATAAATAAAAGTAGGAGCAACTTCAAGCAGGTTTTTTGTTTGTGATGATCACATGACATTATGCTAGTAGCCATTGTTATTAGCACATATGAGTAAATCACCTGATTAGACCTTTGATTTTTTCCTAAAGTGAATTTAAAACAATATTTTTATAATTAAGAGCAAATGGTATGAAATCTAGACCCTTTATTTTATTCATACTCTCAAAATGGGCACATTAAGTTTTCCAAGTATTATACTTTGCTGTACAAACAGAGATTTTAAACATGTACATATGAACTCTAATGACTTTCTGGTCATTGTGCATATTGGAAGTACTTAATGTGGGAAATAATGGGCTAATCATTTTAAATGATTCCTTAATTATGTTTACAGCATGTGAAACACAAATGTATGAACTTTGTAACATGAAATGAGTCATTAGATGCCATGATAGAATGCAAAAGCTATTTCTCTAATGGACAAGAGTTTTAAAGTCTGAAGGGGGAATAGGTGGTATTTTGGAAAACATGGTGAGTGAATACAGGAATAGACTTACTAAGGAAGTTATAGGATAAAAGTTTCCTGTTGCTCATGGCTTGATTGCTGCTGCAATTTTCTTACTGGTCTAGGATGAAGACTATGCATGTTCTTTTGAGATTTTAGCTAAACTGAAGGTTATTGATTGTGAGGAACAAAGTCTCTTGGAGCATGTGTTCCTAAGAAATAGGAATCTTGCCTCAGTCATGCCTCAACATTAACTATTCACTTATCAATCCTTTGACATATACCCCATATTTCTTACACAACTTAATAGTTGAAAATGAGAAGATTTTTGGATTATTATGGAGAGAGATAGAGAGAATTTATAGCAATTTCCCTGAAAAATTAATCTAAACTACAATAGATAGTTCGGGTGTGATGTGATTTCTGATCTAACTGTGTTTCTTGATACCTACTGCAAAGTGTCTGTTCTATACAGTGTTGAAAATGTCATTGATAGAGTGTTATTACTTTAGTTTAAGGCTTATTGCTTTTAAAATGGAAATTCCCTGAGATGAGGTAGCATTTTAAATAGTTAATTGTCTTTTATACTTTGGCATTTTAGGTGCTGGACCCTGGGGAGATGTTGCTATCTAGAGGTAAAAAGGCAAAACATTATTGAAGATAGAGATCTCCTTTTACAATTTTAGTCTGCAATATGTTTCAATTTAGAATTATTTCTTCCTTGCCTGCTTCCTTAGACCTGTAATTAAATACCCATCTCATAAGGCTGTCATGGGAATAGGTGAGATAAAGTATGTAAAACACCAAGCACAACGTTTGGCCAAAAGTAAGTTCTCAGTAAATGTTAGCTATAAAAATCCCCTAGCAATTTACCAACCAGTAACACCTGAGAATCAGCTGGCTGTGTGTTATGGAGTGGAGAGAAAGGGAAAAACAATATTTACCCTATTCATGCATAGGATATTTTCCCCAAAGATCTTTGCAATACTTTCTGATTTAATGAGTAAGGCATTACATGAGGTAAGAGGAATTCCACTTTCAAACTACTAAAAGTAACTAAGCAAATTATTTAAGGTTTCAGAATAAATCATTGGCAAAGTCTGAAGGCATTCAAATCTTGTAACTCTAAATTCCAATGTCCTATTATTCATGCTAAACTGCTTTACTGAGGTCCAAATCCTGAAGGTATATGAACACCTAGTTGGCATCAATTTGGAGAAAATAAACTGGACCTCATGATACAATCAGAAAAATGGCTTTATTCACTGTAAGTATGAAAGTGATAGCAACAATAAATGGAATGGTTTAACAGTCTAATCTAAGTAATAGAATTTTAGAAGGCAAAAATAACACTGTATCTAGAATTTGAGACAATCAAATGCTGAAATGGAGGATGTTGTGTAGGAAAGGAGAATGGGTGATTATTGTTTTGGTTACCTATGACTATCACTGGAAATGAATTATTTTCTAGGAACTCTTATGTGTGTGTTTTTTTCTAAGAATGTTTATGCTTAAGCAATTTCTAGACTGATGTAGTAGAGTGGTCTCAAAAACATGATTTTCTATTTTTACCATTAACTATTTGGAAATCATGCTAAATCACTCTCTCACTCTAGTAATGTCAGGTGATGTGAGTATTGAAAAGGTCATGAAGAGCAGCCATTGTGTGGAGTTAGGGCTTTTTAGAGTTATTTGTTAATTCTGAAAACTCTGTTCTCTCATTTTTAATTAGACAAATTTGCAACATTAGACTGGAATTTTAGTAATCCTTTCCAAAGGTTAACTGTTTTTAACAAAGCTTCTAGTCTTCAAATATGACCTTAAGCACACCAGCAGCTCTTATGGACTTAAGGGCTGTAATTGTAACATCAAATAAGATAGTTGATTAATAGCCCAAGACACCTGACAAGTACTACTCCTGCAAAAAGCATATTTACTAAGCAAAGGGTCACTCCTTGCACTAGTGTCCTTCCTATGCAAGGAAACCCAATAGTGATCTGTACTGGCTTATATCTTTCACCATTTCTCCAAAGTACTTAACTATTGAAATTCAATCTTAGCTCAGTGTTTACCAACTGATGCATTTTTCTTGTTTCCCAAACATATTCAAAATAAGTTATAAAGTGTTACATTTTACAATGTTAATTTGTCGTTATCATCTTTCTCTAAGGCTCCTTTTTATTGAAACAAGTCAACAACTCTAGTCAAGAGTACATAAAATGACTAAAAGATTCCTGTGTTTTGTTTTTGACCTACTCAGTGAATCAACCGCATCACTTAAAAAAGAAACATATCTCAAAAGAGAAGGCACAATTAAATTTCTGTTGCAAATCAAACACCAACCCTAGGTTTCAACTATTTTTAACTTGGATGTTATCCAGATGTTTAGATGAAGAAAGTGTTTTTGGAAAAGTGCTTAAAATTTGAATATTTTGTTGAAGAGCTAGTTCACAGGGAAAACAACAACAAACAAACAAAAAAACACCTTTCAATGGTGATATTATTTTCCATTTGCCTATTACATATTCAGACCACAGATCACTCTGTCACTATTTCTTTTTGTTTTTAGGAAGAGCTTAAGGTAATGCCATAATAAAACAATGTTATCACATCAAATTTCAGCTTTTAAGTATATATTATTTTATACTCTTCAAATTCAAAATATGCACTGCTGCATGTGGAAGTTGAACTTAAATTTATTTATGAAGAAAGGATTTGCCTGGGAATATAGATGAAGAAAATAGGAGTTCTCAGATTCATTTTGACAATTTTCAAGAAATTATCTGCTTATTTATAATTAAAAATATTGTTTTTTTCCTCTCCTACTTCCTTAGTACTTTATATTTCTTTCAACTATCACTTTTATTTTGTTATTTTATGCATACCATTGTCATATATAGCTCCCTAGTACATTATGAGCTACTTGTCAACAGGAATCTGTAACTTATTTTTATTTTATATTGTTTTGTTAAAATTTATTGAGTGTGTACAATGTGCCAGACACAGTCTTAAATGCTTTTACATTTATCATCTCATTTTTAAGCTTTGCAAAAAAATCTACCCAGTAGACATTATCAAGATCCTTATTTTGCAGATAGAGAAATTGAAGCTTGAAAAAGTTAAATGAAGCACTTGTTTGAAGATTCAACAGTCTGATCCTAGTGCTTTAATTTATAATCATGCTGCCTCTCACAAGCTTTGCAGCCTCTCTTTTATTATATAGGTTTCAAGTGTAAAACATTATAATTCTACATCTGTACATACTACAAAGTGATTACCTCCAAAGTCTAGTTAGTATCCATCACCACCTTCACCTCTTTTGCCCACTCCTCAACCCCCTTCCCCTCTGGTAACCACTGATCTGTTCTATGTATCTATGAGTTGTTTCTGTTTGTTTGTTTTGTTTAGATCCCACATATAAGTAAAATCATATGTATTTGTCTTTCTCATTCTGTTTTATTTCACTTAGCATTATACTCTCAAGCTTCATCCACGTTGTCACAAGTGGCAAGATTTCATTCTTTTTTATGGCTGAAATATTCCATTATAAATATATATCTATATATAATAGAATACAGTATATATATATACACACACATATATATGTTTATATATATCTATTATATATTATATAGTAGATATCTATATATAATATTATACTACATATATATAAAATCACATCTTTATCTATTCATTAATCAATGGACATTTAGGTTCAGTATCTTGGCTATTGTAAACAATACTGCAGTGAACATAGGGTGTGTATGTATTTCTTCCAATTAGTGTTTTCTCATTTTTAGGTAAAGATCCAAAGTGGAATAGCTGGATTATATGGTAACTCTATTCTTATTGTTTTTAGAAATACCCATACTGTTTTCCATAGTGGTTGCACCAATTTACAATCCCACCAACAGTGCACAAGGGTTTAATTTTCTGTACATCTTCTCCAACATTTATTATTTATTATCTTTTTGTTAATAGTCATTCTAACATGTGTGAGGTAATATCTCATTGTGGTTTTGCTTCGCATTTCCCTAATGATTAGTGATGTTGAACATCTTTTCATGTGCCTGTTTGCCATCTATATGTCTTCTTTGGAAAAATGTCTATTCATATATTATCTCCATTTTTTTAAACTGTTTTTTTTGTTTGTTTGTTTTCTTTTGATTATTGAGTTGTATGAGTTCTTTATATATTTTGGATATTAACCCCTTATCAAATGTATAATTTTCAAATATATTCTCTCATTCAGTAGGTTGACTTTTCATTTAGGTAGTGGTTTTCATCACTGTACAGAAGCTTTTAAATTTGAAGCAGTCCAATTCATTTACTTTTGCTTTTGTTTCATCTCTTTTTGAATCAGATTTAAAAAAAAAAACATTGCTAAGAGCAATGTCAAAGAGGTTACTGCATATGTTTTCCTCTAGGAATTACATGGTTTCAGGTCTTATGTTCAAGTCTTTAATGTATTTTGAGTTAGTTTTTATATATAGTATAAGATAGTGGTCTAGTTTTATTCATTTGCATGTGGCTACCTAGTTTTCCCAACAACATTTATTGAAGAGACTGTCTTTTCTCCATTGCATATTTTTTGCTTCTTCCTTGTAAATTGTCCATGCATGTGTGAATTTATGCCTGGGTTATCACTTCTGTTCCATGGATCTGTGTGTCTGCTTTTTAACCAATAGCATATTGTTTTGATTACTATAGCCTTGTAGTACAGTTTGAAATCAGGGAGTGTGACATCTCCAGCTATGTTCTTTTTTCTTAAGATTGCTTTGGCTATTTGTGATCTTTTGTGGTTCCATATAATTTTAAATTTCTTCTAGTTTTGTAAAATATTCTATTGGAATTTTGATAAAGATTGTGTTTAATTTGTAGATTGCTTTGGGTAGTATGGACATTTGTACAATATTAATTCTTTCAGTTCATGAGCACAAAATATCTTTCCATTTATTTGTGTCTTCTTCAATTTCTTTCATCAGTGTCCTATGGTTTTCTTAGAATAGGTTATTCACCTCCTTGGTTAAATTTATTCCTAGGTATTTTATCCTTTTTAATTTTGTAGCCTCTCTTAATTGTTTGGGTCCCAGTTGGGAGGTAAGGATTAATTGGAAGAGAGGACCACCTATTAAAGCAACATTTAAATGAGAGCCACAAAAAGGTACCGTAAGGGTTTTGTGTAGCCAGAAAGAATCTTATCCCCATTTAACAATTATTTAATCATGTAGAGGAAACAAGAAGAATAAGTTATTTGGGTGGACAGACCAAAGCCTTAGGATTAAAGTGCTTCAGAATGCCAAAGAAAAGTAGGGGCAGGGAAAAGCATAGCTGTCTATTTCCCCTGCCCCTGAAAGTAGTAGATAATAAAGATGCCTTCTAATCTCAGACATGCAAATAGGTTGTTCAGCAGAATTACTAGAAGTTCCCCAGCCTTCAGTTTTATTTTTAAAATCTTATATTTTATAATGCATTTGTATCATGCAAATTGCTTTATCATGCATTAGTTCATTTAATTTAATTGAATTAAAAAATGAGAATATTTTATAATTAGTATAAGTATTTTATATGTAAATGAGTACTTTTAACTTGCTTGAATATTTTGTGTTCTTACTTGGCATAATTAAAATTGCAAAGGGGGAATTCCCTTTATTAATATTCTTAGTATATTTTTCTCCTATACTCTAATTAAAGACCAATGTAAATGGTCATAGATTCTATATTTGTGGGATTTGAGGTTTTCTCTTTATATTTCTTGTGCAATTTTTTTAAGCAACTGATGCTTTGATTTAGCTTATTTCACTAAATAAGACAAAGTATTGAATTATTCTACTTTATTTTCCCCCCCAATGAATAAAATATTTTTGAAATTAAAACACTTTTCTGTTTAGAAGTTTTTAGATTCATAAGAGATGAAAACGTTAATGTCTTGCTTTTTAAAATGCTACAATTCCACTGTTTTCATGATCAAGGGTCATTTAGGGGGAAGATAATATTTCCTTTGGTCATGATTTTTATTCTTCATAAATTACAATGTAAATGAACATTTCTATATAAATTTGTTTATTTTTGAATTTATCATGAAAGCTCAGCATATTAAGAAATAAACAGAAAATAAAGGTTAGCTTTTATTTATCTCTACTTTATTCACATAAATGATTAAACATGAAAATACTGGAGGCAGGTTAGGTTTAACTTTGTGTGCCACTAGTTATGAGTTGTGTGACTCTGTACAAATTATTCTCTTGTTACTTCAGTTTCTTCATATGTAATAACAGGGTGACAATGATAGTACCTGATTTCATAAAAATAATGTGAGAATTAACCAACCTATACATGTAAAACATATGGAATAGTGCCTGAGACACAGTAAAAATTTGATAAATGTTAGCTACTATTATGTTACTTAAGTGGACATATGAACTTTGTGATGGTAGATAGACAGTGTGGCAAATTAAGCTAATTAGTAATAAGCCTTAAGGACCTGAGAACCAAAGATAAGGTGACTGCTAAATGTTTTTTTAGTTTTTTTTCTCCCATCTTTTCTTGAGGAGTAAAATTTTGGTTATTGATTTAAAGTCAAAATACTTAATGACATCAAAGGTTTTTATAGCACTTAATGGGAAAACATCTCCAATTGTATAGCTTGATCTTATTGTTTCCATTTCTAATTTTTAAAAAAGATTTTGTTCTGAATAGGCATTGCCACAATACCACTCTTTCCTCTCCCTCCCTCTCTCTCTCTCTCTCTCTCAGAAATTCTCACTAGAAAGCACTTATCCCAGTAATTATGAAATTGCATTAGTGGGTTATTTTGTAGCAGGGTTCATCACAAATCCCTATAATTACAACATGTACTTAATTTTATAAATATCTTTTAAAGCCAATATTGATAGAATACTGCCTCTGCTATGTGTCACATAAGAAATTCAGTACATGAACATATTCATACCTACATGAAACTTGGCAAGTCACTCAACTTCTCTGGACCTCCGTTTCTCCATTTGTAAAGTGAGAAAATTTTAATTAGACACTTCAACTATTTTTTCAACTTGAAAACTTAAAAAATTTAATCAATCAATTGACCAATACATATTTGGGAGACTATTGCATTCAAGGCATTGGTCTGGCTGCTAGAAATATGTTTTTTTCAAGATTTCCTGTCAATATTTTACTTAACAACAGTGGGAATCAAGATTCTTTAGCAAATCTCAGTTTTAAATCCATCATCAATATTTTTATCAAAATATTTTCTGATTTTAAAAAAGAATTTTACTCTCCCCACTCCCCTGCTGCCAGGCATTCAAAACAAGTTCAGACTTAAGTAAAGAGAAAAATTTCCCAACCCCTATCAGACTAGATTATTTTCTGAGATCATATTATTATTCTTTTGATATATTCTAGTAAGGATAATTGATCATTTTTAACTTGTGCTATTTTGCTCTTATTTTGAAGGTTCAGATGTTTCACCCTCTTTTCTATCACTTACCAACTGTAGCCAAACACTAGATTTTGTGTTTCTGCAGACGCTTCTGCCATTAAATTCTAATTGTGGTTAATGGTGACCTCAAATCAGATAGCTGAATGACTTCTCTGAGGACATTGTTCTTTTGTTATTTTTTCAGTTAACTATTCCTGTAGGGGCCTACCTTTTCCCTACTGTTACCAAGCTTAATGTGTGCTTGTGAGAAATATGTATTGGAATGAGAGAAAGGGAAGAGAGGAGAGAGGAGGGAGAAAGGGAAATCTTTATCACTCAAATCTGGGTGGCAAAGTACATGTGAGTGTGTGTGTGTGTAATAAAGCAAAAATCTGGAGTAACACCAGCCTTTCCCTAGTGGTGGCTGGAAGAGGGGTTAGAGATGGTATTTAGTTAATAAACTAGGAATGAGTTTACCTTTGCTATTAACTCTCATACTCATATCTAGAATACCAAAGGGTTTAAATAAGGCAAAACTGTGAGGAAATTTTACTTACCTAGAATTATATTGCAATGTTATATTTCATATAAATTGAAAAAAGCAATTTTCCTTAAACTATCTTTTGCTTCACTACCCATTCTCAGGACAGAAACATCTCCTCAGGCTTTATAAAACCTGGTAGTAAGTAAAGTGCTTATTCATTTGATGTTTCAAGAAGAATTAGAGCAATTCAAGCACTGAAAAATGTAATGGATTGATCAGAGTCTATCAGATCCATAAGGGATGCTAGCGATAAGCTATTTGAATCCTGACATTTTATAGATGGACACAGAGCAACAGAAGTTAAGTTACCTAACTAGAAGTGAGTTACCCAAATTCACCCAGCTGATTAGTGGCAATAGTAGGACTTAAACCCAGTTTTCTTGTCTCTCATTTAGTGTTCTTTATACCACAATTTGCTGTATCATAGCTATTCAATTTTGAGGTATGAAGTTTCTTCCAAAATTCATTTTCCTGTATTTTTCCTCAGCACTCCTTTCTGAGGCCATCTTCATGAAAGCTGTGCAAAGAGTTATTTGACCATTAACTCCTAAGTGCTCACTGTGTCAATGAAATTTTCAAATATTAAATTACATAGTGTTGGTACAGTTTGATTGTTTAAGGCGTGATTTTCAACCTTTTTCATTTCATGCACACATAAACTAATTACTAAAATTCTTCCACACACCAATGTGGCAAAAAATAGGTATCATTTTGATTCATTCACACTAGATGGCTATTGTCTTGACTATTGTCATGTATTTTATTTGACAATCTAAGGGAAAAGAGGTCAGTGCCCCTAAGTATAGCAGTCACTTATCATACGTTTTAAAAATTCTTGTGGCACACTGGTTGAAAATCACTGGTCTAAAGAAATGTCTCTATATAACTATGGTAGAAGGTGTTATCATAATAATTTGTGGAGAAGCAGTAACTTGATTACTTGTTCATGTTATTAAACTCTTCATCCAAGTTCTCATAAAGAAAAAATGCACTTGTCTGATTTATAGATAAGACAGATTCCAACTAAATTCATTCTACTCTAACAACCCCTCCAAAACACAAACATTTTTTCTTTCAAACTTGCTTCAGCATAGCATTGTCTTAAAACTACTTGAAGAATATGAAAGCCAAATTAAATGCACACACCCATAATACACATACAAAATTAGGAACCAAAATGTAAAATAACTCCTATAAAACCTTGGGTCTCCTAAAGCATCCTCACAATTACACAATCCCTTCCCAGATGGTCCCAGTTTATAGCAAAAGGAATTCCATTTATAGTATCTGCTTACCTCCCTGGAGATTTCAAACAGTTCAGAACAAAATTGTCTAATAGTAAGTAAATTAAGTAGCTGGTGTTTTATTACTGAACAAGGAGGTGTTTGGTGAGAAGAGCTTAGAGGATCAAGGATTATCTTGTGACAATAGAAAATTAATGTGGCTTTCACTCCACAGCATTCAAGAGTTACAGAAACTATTTGGCAGAAAGATTCAAGTTTTAGGGTTAAAATTCTTCAGGCTAAGGTTGAGCCTCTAGCTAATGCTGACATTTAATGAGTACCATTCATGTGTAAAAATATAGTACATATTTTTTTTTTATCAGTGAAATAGTGCATGGAACAATATATTTCATCTTCAACAAAACATGTATAGATACTACAATAGAAACACCATATAGTATGACTCAGGTTTAAAGACTGAATGTACGCTTGTCAAATGTTTTCCGTATCCTCTATCTTATCAACCTCTTCTCTGAAGCCATACTGAAGCTACTTGAGAGGCAACATGGCTGAAAATGGAAATGATTAGACAAGTGAGAGAGGCTATCTTATAAGTCACTTGAAATTTGTTTGAAGGAGTACTAGACAATAGAATCAAGGGCATTAAAAATGACCTGGTTAATATTTGGTCTAACAAGTCAGCTTCTCTGACTTAACCAAATGTTATCACACTCAGCCTCCTTTATATTACTACATAATTAATTGAATTGGGGGGCCCTGTGAAGGAATACACATTCCATGAATGTTGGTTTACCTCTCTTGGAAAACTATCTGTATTCTGTATTTACAGACATTTTGTTACAATTGTCTTAAGGTTAAAACAATAACAACAACAAATACAATTACACAACTGAGCTTTGCCAAAAGAAGAAATGAGGAGGAGGGCTTTTGCATTATTAGGGACTACAAATATGTGGACAAAAAACTGAGAATTCTGTTTCAAAATCATTTCGTATAGTCCTTTGTACACACGGCTTGCTACCTCCATCTGAAACGCCCAATTCATTTCATTTTTCATGACTTGACATCTAAGCTTAGATGTCACTTCCTTTAAGATGCCTTTCTTGACCTCTCAAGACTGGGTTAAGTTTTGCATGCTTCAAAAAAAATCCCATATTTAAACCCATCTTAACATTTAGCTCACTGGATTATAACTGTTCAGTTTCTCTTACCATGATGTTCTCAAAACCTGAAGCAGGGAATAACACAGAGATGGAGCACACAATATGTTGGCTGCATAAATAAATGAATGAATAGGCGGAGTGTGCCCAGACCTCTTGGAAGGATTACCCCCATTATCCTGTGCTGTCTTTTTTTTTTCTCTCAGTAAAAATCAATAGATAATCATTTCAACAATGTGCTCTAATCCATTTTCATTTGCAAAACTTGTCGAACAAAATCTTATGAAGTGTTAATTTTTCAAATCTCATTGCTTGCCTCTGTGTACTCCCCATGCTTTATAGAGTGAACTCAAGCTCAGTTGTTTGGAATATTTGAGCTTCAAAAATTTGCTGCTTAGTTTAACTATGTAATGATTTTTTTTGGTAAAGGTTAAGGATGACATCTACATCTGCTGTTGAACTCAATTATTCCACTTAATTGTAAAACCATTTGGCACTGTGGGAGACAGAAAAAATTATTTCTTATAGACTAACATACATGGAAGTTGTATAACTGATGATAAAAATGGAATGCAATTTCAGTGGTCCTATTTTTGAATAAATAAATTATATTTCTTTTCTAATTATCATAAGTGTTGACAAGGTGGATTCTAGAATTATTTTTCAATAAATTTTAATGACTCACAAATGTACTAAGAACTATAGCATGCTACGACTTGTGAATCTGAGCAATGCAAGTGTATACAAATTTAAAACTGGTTCAGTTAGGTGTGTCTGACATTCATGAAAATTTAGTTATACTCACATGCTGAGCAATTAAATTAAGATATTTAGTCCAAATATCTTGTAATGAGAACTGGTACTGAGAATTAGGTTTTAATAAAGTGTCCTTATCACAAATAAAAAGCTTTTTCTTTTACCAATAATAACTTAAATTTTACTATAATTTTTTAAAACTATGGATGTGACTTATAAAATATCCCAAGATTTATAAAAAATAAATATTTACCTCATCTAATTCAAAAAATAATATGAAAAATCCACTGTAATATTTTATAGAATTCATGATTTTCTATCTATGACATTGTTAAATGAAAACACCAGAGGGGAATTTGGTCAAGGCATTATAAATCAAATCATTAAACTAAAGTTTGTATTTTAACACTTGAATCCAATGGCACAAATTCAAAATCTTAATTTATAAACAAAGTGCAACGTATCACAGAAGTAAAATACCATAATGAGCCTAAACAACTAACTTCTAATATACAAAATATTAGTCTACAATTCTTCTGTAAGGTTTAATTACAGGCATTAAATTGCTATAAGGAAATGTAAATCCTTTCAGAGAATTTAGATGTACAGATCAAGGAGATTAAAACAATGATTTCTGAAATCTTGTAATTTGCATTTAATTTTAGGCTTTATATGCTTCGAGAACAATATCTGGAGAAAATCTAGGAAACAATGAATTAACTCACTAGGAAATTATATGCATCTATATGTCTTGATTTATTTATCTACCTATCTACACACATGTCTATGGAGAGAGAAAGAACTGGGGAGGGGAGTCTTAAATAAATGCAGTTCTTTTGAATTTGATTGTTTTTAACATAAAAGACATGTACATAAATACTACAAAAACATCTTAATATTTCTAATAAGCCAGACAAGGATAATGTAATGCCGTGGTCTTTATATAGTCTTCGATACTATGCAGGGCTATGTTGACCCACAAAAATGGCAATCTTGTAATGAACCATTCTTAAGTATTCCCGTATGTGGGGTTTCCTTATATGTTTAAATAGCATTCTTAGAGACAGTTTAGGATTTATGATGGGTGTTTTGTTTAGTGATTCAGCATCTCTATTCATAATATTTCTAGTTTGACCCTGAGTTGATGAGAATACTTTGGTCTTATGTGATTTATGTGTCCATGTAAATATCAGAAAAGTCTTGTGGATCACAGATGGCTTCATAGAAATGGTTATAATATTTTATATTTCTTTTCATTGTCTGCTCATACCTAACACCACCTTACAGCAACTTACTGAAGCCCTCCTTCAATTAGTGTAATTAAATATTACCTAAAATCTGATTGTCATTTGACAAAAATTTTTCAATCTGATAACTCCCAAAATAGATCCTTCTTGTTTCCTGCTAAGCCAAATGAAACCTTTTGAATAAATGAATAAAAATGAACAGAAAGAAGAAAGAAAGACTGGTACTTTCAAGTAAGATATATGTTAAGGGCAGATGTTAGATTTGTGTTGGAAGTTCTTATTTATTTCATTTTAAGTATTAAGAATGCACAGTAAATATCTATGAAGTTTGAGAGAGCCATAAGATGTGTATAAAATTAAAATTGAATCCTACTTTTCAAAAGCCTACACACCTGAATATTTTCCTCCAAGAAGTATTTCAAGGACTAGAAGAAAAAGACCTGCTCTTTATGCGTGAAGCCATACAATACCATGTATATATGCAGACACAATAAAAATAATTATCAGTAATAACAACAATGTAATTGCAGAGCCAGCTCCACCTCAGCCGAAACCATCCCTAACCAGTTGCAGAGGTTCAAGAGAATGACCTTTGTTACAAAAGGTTTATTTCAGTGTCATTTCTGCTGCTATATAATTCCTGCTATGATTAAGAGAACCTCCCTGTCCCTCTCAATTCTCACGCTGGTAAAAGCCAACTGCAATTCAGCTCCAAATTCCCTTGTCTTTGCTAATCTTTTATAATAGGAAATTTTTTAGGCATCCGGATAAAAGGATGGAAAGATTATTATTAATTAAAAGAAAAAATAAAGGCTGAAAAACTTTACATGAAATATCCAATTAAAACATTTTGAAGTATGCTTCTAAAGTAAGATACTTGCTCCACACAAATCTCAGAGAAACATGGAAACTTTATATCTGCAGTAATTCAAACCACAACATGTATCCAGAAACATAGATGTTGCAAAACTTCCAAAAGTCTGTGCAGTATGAGAGTCCTAAAAATATTCCAGGGTGTACAAAAAAAATTCTAAAAACTTGAAGGACACTCTTTTGTAAAATCTTATTTGGAGACTTAATTTAGCCTTACTCATTTGTTTAGGTGTTGAGAATTCATGGCTCTGGACTGAATGATGTAGGTGACATTAGTAGTTTTATTCAGAAGTCATCAATTCTTGCAGAGATAATATTACTGAGTACTCATATCACCATTGCACTGGTCATTAGAAAAAAGGTTTATCATTGGTTTAGTGAGGCATTATCTTCATGTTTTCTGTTAATTACTGTCTGAAACACTACAGCTTTGAGATTCCAGATTCTCACTGAATGAAGGGATGGATTTGAAGTTCTTTAGAATCATTCTTAGATTTTAGGAGATGACAATGAAATAATTGATGGACTTTGGGGGAAATTGAGCCATTAAGAAAATATCTAATCAATCAAATAGATATGTTCATGCTTATTAACAAAACATACTGATCTATTGGCCAAATTTTAAAATGCTTCTTCTATAATTTTAATAGAAAGAAACACAATCTCACATTTCTAAATGCAATATAATTCTGCTGGTATGATTCCAGGAACCCAATATTGTAGATTTATTTTCACATTTTCATTCACTTATTCTTTACAAAAGTGTTTCTAGAACACCTACTATATACAAAGAACTGTGGTAAATGTGATTTTTCTATCCTCACTGAGATTGTACTACAGGGGAGATAAAACTTTTTCAAATATAATTACAATATAGGCAACATGCAATAACTGCCTCAAAGTGGTACTGACAAAGGCCACAAAGTGAGAGATGATTTTTGTGGAAATTCAGATAGGCTTTATAGATTTTTGATTTAGGTCTTAAAGGATGAACAAAATTTCAGCAGAAGAAGGGGAAAGATAAAGATTTCTTGGGAGAATGATATGAACAAAAATTTAAAGACAGAAAAGTACTAAAAATGACTCAAGAAAAGGTAAATGAAGCAGTTTGGCAGCAGCACCAAACATGTGTGAACTTAGAGAGATACAAGTCTATAAACTATGGCTCAACTATATAAGAAAATAACCTTTGTAGTGAACATTTATTGTGTAGGGCTGTCCGGCATACATTCCCCCTTTTAGACATTCCATGGTGGAATTAATTTTCCTTTAACATGAATAGCCTTGATAGATATGTGTATCAAAGCTTCCTTTCCTCCCTTGCTATGGAGTGGACATGTAAACCAAGCTAGATCTATTTGATGTTCTCCTGGACTTTGGGTTTTGAGCAGAGTAAAATAATGAGAGAAAAACAGTTTGGTTCATCCATTTTCTTCTCCTACTTGTAATCCTGGATCTTTCCTACTTTATGTTCCTTCTAAGCCTGGCCCGCTTCAGTTGGTCCTTTAATTCTGTGAGTTACCCAATAAGTATTACACTTTTTCTTTATTTTTTTTCAGTTAGTGTATCAATTTTGTTGCTTATACCAAAGAACTTGATAAAACCCTGAAGGCAAACTAGTTTTATACTGAATGAGACCTGAAGGCAAAGTTAGGAGGGGAAATTATCTAATAAAATGAGTACATTAGAAACAATATCCTGGAAACACTATGCTGAATGGATTGTAGGGGAGAGAGTCTGAAGTGAAAGAGGCCAGTTATGAGGTTGTAGTAATTTCAACACCAGGCACTGAGGACCTGGGCGAAGGTGATGTCAGTGATAATGAGAAGAAATATATATTAGAGACATTGTTGATAAAAAAATAACTAACAAGTCTCAGGAACTGATTTGACATTGGCTTTTTAAGAAATGGAAAAGCTGAAGATCACTCTGAGGTTTCAAAACTGAAGGATAAGGTGATTAATGAGAAGTTTATGTGAAAGACTGAGGAGAAACAACTAGAGAAATATGATGAGAATCAGGGTGTTGTCAGCCAGTGGAAGAGAGATTGACAAGTTGTAGGCATAATCAACAGTATTAGAGGCTGAGGAAGAAAATATTCCAGAAATAAGAAAAGAATGAATCCTCATCATTCTTCAATTTAGCTGAAACATCGGAAGAGCAAAAATAGTTTTTATTATTAAGTGAAAGAAAAAGCCATCAGGAGAAAAAAAAATGTTAGAGGGTAGAATTACTTGTGACCCTGTAGAGCATTGGTTCTTAAATTTTTTTGTTCCATGGGCCCTTTGGCAGTGTGGTAAGTCCTATGATCTCTTTTCAGAATAATGTGTTTAAATACATAAAGTAAAACATGTGAGCTTTAAAAAAGAAACCAACTGTGTAGAAATGTAGTTATAAAAAATTTTGAAAACTTGGTGATATAGAAACATATGTCTAAGCTATCAATGTACTGAATAACCAAGCAATGCATTTAAAGTACAGGCAATTTAAAATTAGGTTTATTTTCAAGACATATTAGTGTGACAGTTGTTGCTTAGATTGAATAAAAACACTGAACTCTAGAGTGGTCTTTGGCTCACCTCCTTCTGTATATTGATTAAATATTGATTATAGATATGGAATATCAGAAGGTAACTTATAAGCCTGGTCAACAATGTGAGAACATGTGACTTCACTGTTTGGTGGCTGAATGACCAACAGGTGCAAATTTTTCCAATAGTTGGCTGTCTATGTGGACTAAAAATCTATATACAGGAAGACTGCAAACATGTACAATCTAATAACTATCCTAACTCCAAAGTAGTGATGAGTATAAGTGATATTGTAAGATATATTCAGTGACATGTATGTGATATGAAAATAACCATGATTTCTATTGGTGACAGTCACAGGTATTGCCAATACTACTGCTGCCTATATTCACAATAGAAGGAAATGTCAAATTTTAGTAGTTAAAGGTTATTGAAAATCAAAATGTATTTATTCTTGATGCAAGTTCTGAAAACCTTGCTTTCTTGTGGGTGAATACCAAGTTAGGAACCCCTGCTTAGAATGTAGTTTCAATTGCAAGACAGGAGTAGAAGTAAAATGAAGTGGGATAGTAACCAAACTACAAAATGGAAAATGTAGATTACTGAGAAGTTTAACACTGGGACAGAAAAATAGAAATAAAACTCAAAGAAGTCATTGGATAAAGAAAAGACTATTTTTGTTTTTGTTTTAATTTGATGGTAAAGAAACCAAAACATGCATGTAGGTCAAGGGAAAGGAAGGGGTAGAGAAGATGAAACTGAAGATCACACACAGAGAGAAGGGGCAACTTATAGAGAAAGGCCCCAGAGAGATTGAAAAAGAAATGTGATCAAAAGCACAAGTGGAAAAAGCCTGGAAAGAAAAAACACCACTTTTTCATATATAATAGAGAAAGCGTAGAAGATGGTCTTCTGCAGATTTAGAAAAATGAAACATTTATTTCCCTGCAGTTTCCTTTGCAGAGAAGTTGTCTCTATAATGAGACAGTTTCTAAAATCAGGTTTGGAAAAATATTATGCATAACTGATTATTTCATAGAATACTTGCACCTTAAAATATTTTTATAGGACAATGACTTTTTAAAATTTCTACTGTGTTAGTATAAACAAAGATTAAACTTTCCTTACTTACAGGATTGGAATTCTCACAATACCCACAATACAACAAGGCTTCTCTTCTACCCAGATCCTGCTTACTCTCCAAGTAAGTCATTTCTCCTGTAGCTGTTCTTTCCTCATGATATCTATTTCCCATCTACATCAAGGTTTGCTACTATGAGCTTTTTTAATCTCTAAATGCTATTTTTATATTTTTATATTAATGCAGCCTCTTTATTTTCTTAGATTAATTTTTGAACCATGATAAGAGTAACAACATAATATATTGACATCTCAAACAATCCTTAGGGTAAGTATTTTTATAAAAGAAATTGGCCATCTTCAAAAAGAATTGAAATCTTGGAAAACTTAGTTTCAATTTGGCTTTTTCTGTTGAGCTTTCTCTGGAAAATTACTACAGCTCTTCTGCTCAATGACAAGACATAAACTGGATTTACATCACTGATTATTTGATGTTTGAGAAAGAGAAATAAGTTCCAATGTTTTGTCAATTGTTCCATTTACCTATGTCCGATGTCACAGTGCAGCATGAAGAATAGTTTCTGGAACATTATTGTTGGTTTATTCTACATTTTAAAAAAATAAATAAATACAATATTGACATTTCCCTTACTAAGGAGGGTAGAATATAGGTTTTTTTCCCCCCTTAAATCTTTCTAAGAATTCCCCTTACTGTGATAATCCACTTCAAATTTGTTAAGCTTAAAACACTGCCTGATAAGAGATAATAAGCGTAGAGAGCTGGAATAAATGTTTGGTTGGATCTGTATAATGTGTTATTACTTGAACAGGCTGACTCTTAGAGGGCAACACCCTTGAATGGTACCTAGCACTTAAATATTTAAATAGTAGGTCACTTGACTCCGTAAGAGGGTTATTTTTCATTCTTTCAAAGTTTGTGATTGTCCAACTGCTTCTCATTGTGTTGCAGGTCACCTTAACCCTTCAGAGAGAACATCATCAACCTATGTTTATTGAATATGTACTTGCTGCACATTACTGTTAGGTAATATGGAATTACAGCCCACAAATTTAAAATAGACCTTGCCCTTTAGGCATTTATAGCCAAAAGAATCCTGAAGTAATGCTTGCTTAGCCAGTTGATTTTGACCTCCCATTTCTTTCCCACGTTCTGGAACATCTCAGTTCTGTCCTTCCTACTACAGGGCAGAGCCAGGAATTTACACAAATAAGAAGGTGTTACAAATGTGGATTTTGCAATGAACAAAATTTTCTGTCAAAGGCACCTGCCATTACCTCTTTGGTAGGTGTACCCCTGACACATACTGGGCCAGCACTGGTTTTTCCAGTAAAACCTGTTTCCTGGACACCAACCAGGTATCAGTCACAATCATTACATTCTTCATTTGTTACTGAAACTTCAAATTGAGATGCCCTACACAGCGTCAGATTTAGTTCAATAAAAATGCCCTTAGGAGTTAATTGACTTATGGTTAAGAAAGGATGAGACATGATTTCATAATCAAAGTGCCATCTCAGTGGTGACTCCACTACCTGGGAATGTTATTCCTTGTCATCTCCACCTATGTTTAACTATATGCCCAAGTATTCATGAGAACACCACAGCTAAAATAACATTTTGATTTTGTTATTTTTGTACCCTTTCACCAAACTCTCCTTATGTTGTCACACCCAAGCCCATTCTACTCTATTTCTGTGAGTTTAACTTTTTTTTTTTTTTAAGATTTCACATATAAGTGATACTATAAAGTATTTGTCTGGCTTATTTCACTTAAAATAATGTCATTCAGGTATATCCTTATTGTCACAAATGGCAAAATTTTCTTTTGTAAGGCTGAATAATATTCCATTATATATATATTTTTTCCATACCATTGCTACTGTGAATAATGCTGCAGTGAACATGGGATGCGGATGTCTTTGATTTTGTTTTCTTTGGATATATACCAAGTAGTGGAATTGCTAGATCATATGGTAGTTCTATTTTTAATTTCTTGTGGAACCTCCATACTGTTTTCTGTAGTGGTTGTACCAGTTTACATTCCCATCAATAGTGCACAAGGGTTGCTTTTCATCCACATATTCACAAGCATTTGTTATCTCTTGCCTTTTTGATAATAGACATTCTAACAAGTGTGAGGTAATATCTCATTGTGGATTTTATTTGCATTTCCCTGATGATTAGTGACGATGAATACCTTTTTATGTGCTTACCATTTGAATGTCTTCTTTGGAAAAATGTTCTTTCAGGTACTTTGCCCATTTTTAATTGGTTTATTTGAGGAGTTGTTTTGCTATTGAATTATATGAGTTCCTTGTATATTTTAGATATAAATCCCCTATCAGATTTATGAATTGCTAATATTTTCTCCTCTTCCATAAGTTGCCTTTTCATTTTGTTGACTTTTTTCTGTCAAGAGGCTTTTTAGTCTAATATAGTCCCGCTTGCTGATTTTTTCTTTTGTTACCTTTGCTTTTAGTGTCAAATCCAAAAATCATTTCCAAGGCCAATGAAAGGAGCTTAGACCCTGTTTTTTTTGTTGTTGTTTTTTTTTTCTACAAGTTTTATGATTTCAGGTCTTACCTTAAAGGCTTTTATTCAATTTGAGTTGGTTTTTGTTTATGGTATAAGACAGGGGTCCAGTTTCATTCTTTTGCATGGGGATATCTAGTTTTACCAACACCATTTATTGAAGAGATTGTCTTTTCTCCACTGAGAATTCTTGGCTCCTTAGTTGACTGTAAATGCACGGATTTAGTTCTGGGATCTCTATACTACCCCATTCATCTGTGCATCTTTTATACTAATACCATACTGTTTTAAATACTGTAGCTTTCTAATATAGTTTGAAATCAGGAAGTATGCTGCCTCCAGCTTTCTTAGTTTTTCTCAAGATTGTTTTGGCCATTAGCGGTCTTTTGTGATTCCATATAAATTTTAGAATTGCTTTCTCTATTTCTGTAAAAGAATGCCATTGGAATTTTATAGGGACTGCAATGAACCTGTAGATTATTTGAGTAGTATGATCATCTCGATGACATTTTGAAATTTATGCATTTGTGTTTTGCTTAAGCTTAAAGTGATGACCTAAATTAAAAATGGCCTTTCTGCAAATGCTCCCTTCAGAAATATGCATATCCATATATAATTATATTATAAATTATTCTTATATATAATAATTATTATTATTTTTCCCTTTTCCCCTTCACTTATGAAACACAGATCAAGAACACCTGCACTAAGGGGAAAAGGGAATTGTGTTATGGTTCAATCCACCATTTGCTTTGGTTAAATTAAATTTTATATTTCATTAACCAAAGTCAAGACTGTATGCTACAGGGCTGTCATAAGGGTTATTTTTTGTTTTGTTTATTTATTTACCTTTATTGTTGAAAGTATTACAGATGTCCCCTTTTTCCCCCATTGATCCTCCCCACACCGCATCCACTCCACACCCAGGCCTCCCCCATACCAATGTCAGTATCTATAGGTTATACATATAAGCATATAAATTCTTCAACTAATCTCTCCCCACCAAATCCCCAAACCTGGCATTCCCTCTGAGATCCCTTAGTCTGTTCCATGATTCTATGTCTCTGGAACTATTTTGTTCATCAGTTTATTTTCTTCATTATATTCCACATGTGAGTGAGATCATGTGGTCCTTGTCTTTCTCTGAGTGGCTTATTTTAGCTTAGCATAATACTCTCCAGCTCCATCCATGCTGTCTCAAAGGACGAGAAATCCTTATTTTTTACAGCTGCATAGTATTCCATGGTGTAAATGTCCCACAGCTTTTTATCCACTCATCTACTGATGGGCACTTGGGCTGTTTCCAGATCTTCGCTACTGTAAATTGCGCTGCTATGAACATAGAGGTGCATAAGTTCTTTCTGATTGCTGTTAAGGGTTTCTTAGGATACATTACTAGAAGTGAGATGACTGGGTCAAATGGCAGTTCCATTTTTAATTTTTTGAGAAAACTCCGCACTGTTTTCCATAGTGGCTGCACCACTCTGCATTCAACCCAGCAGTGTACTAGGGCTCCATTTTCTCCACATCCTCCCCAGCACTTGTCTTTCACTGATTTGTTGATGGTAGCCATTCTGGCAGGTGTGAGGTGATATCTGATTGTCATTTTAATTTCCATCTCTCTGATGATTAATGACCTTGAGCATTTTTTCATCTCTTGGCCATCTGAATTTCCACTTTAGAGAAGTGTCTATTTAGGTCCTTGCCCATTTTTAAATTGGATTGTTTGTCTTCTTTTTGTTAAGTTGTATGAGTTCCTTATATATTTTGGAAATTAACCTTTTATCAGATGCATCATTGGGAAATATGCTTTCCCATATAGTGGGCTCCTTTTTCATTTTGTTCATGCCTTCTTTGCTGTGCAAAAACTTTTTATTTTGATGTAGTCCCATTTGTTTATTTTCTTTGTTTCGCTTGACCTAGGAGATGTACTGACAAACATATTGCTACGAGAGATGTTTGAGATTTTGCTGCCAAGTTTTCTTGTGGAATTTTTATGGTTTTAAGACTTACATTTAAGTTTTTTATCCATTTAAAGTTTATATTTGTGTATGGTGAAAGTTGGTGGTCTGGTTTCACTTTTTTGCATGTAGCTGTCCAATTTTCCCAGAACCATTCATTGAAGAGACTGTCTTTACTCCATTGTGTGCTCTTGGTTCGCTTTCAGAGTTCTCTATTCTGTTCCATTGATCTACATTCCTGTTCTTGTGCCAGTACCATGCTGTTTTGATTACACTAGCTTTGTAGTATAACTTGATGTCTGGTGTTGTGATCTCTCCAACTTTGTTCTTCTTTTTCAAGATTGCGGTGGCTATTCAGAGTCTTTTTTGGTTCCATATAAACATTTGAAGTGTTTGTTCTTGATCTGTGAAATATGCTGTTGGTATTTTAATACGGATCATATTGAATTTATAGATTGCTTGGGTAATATGGACATTTTAATGATGTTAATTCTTCCAATCCATGAACACGGTATATTCTTCCACCTGTTTATATCTTCCTCTAACTCTTTTTGCAATATCCTGTAGTTTTCAGAATACAGTTCTTTTACAACTTGATTAAGTTTATTCCTAAGCATCTTTCTCTGTTTGTTGCAATGATAAATGGGATTGATATTTTAGTTCCTCTTTCTCCGAGTGCATTATTGGTGAATAAAAATGCCATTGATTTCTGGATGTTAATTTTGTATCTTGCTACCTTGCTGAGTTCATTTCTTAAATCTAACAGTTTTTTGGTGGAGTCTTTAGGATTTTCTATACAATATCATGTCATCTACAAATAATGACAGTTTTACTTCTTCCTTTCCAATTTGGATGCTTTTTATATTTTCTTCTTGTCTGATCATTATGGCTAGTACTTCCAATACTATGTTGAATGAGAGTGGTGAAAGTGGACACCCCTGTCTTATTCCTGTTTTAGGGAGAATAGTTTTTACCCATTGAGTATGATGTTGGCTGTAGGTTTGCAATATATAGTCTTTATTATGTTGAGGTATGATCCTTGTATGCCCACTTTGCTGAGAGTTTTTATCAAAAATGAGTTTCGGATTTCTTTCTAATGCTTTTTCTGCTTTTATTATGTTTATGTGATTTTGGTCTTTCAATTTGTTTATGTGATGTATCAAGTTTATTGATTTATGAATATTGTACCATCCTTGCATCCCTGGAATAAATCCCCCTTGATCATGATGTATGATCTTTGTAATATATTGCTGGATCCGATTTGCTAATATTTTGTTCAGGATTTTAGAATCTATGTTCACTGGGGGTATTGGCCTGTAATTCTTTCTTTCTAGTGTCTTATCTGGTTTTGGAATGAAGATAATGCTGGCATCATAAAAAAAGCTTGGAGTGTTGCTTATTTTTCAATTTTTTGAAATACTTTGAAGAGAATAGGTGTTAGTTCTTCTTTGAATGTTTGGTAAAACTCCTCTGTGAAGCCAACTGGACCAGGGCTTTTGTGTGCTGGGAGTTTTTGATTACTGTGTGAACCTCATCAGCAGATATCAGTTTACTTAAGTTTTCTGACTCTCCCTGATTGAGCTTTTTAAGGTTGTATTTTTCTAGGAGTTTGTCTATTTCATCCAGGTTGTCCAGCTTGGTAGTTGTTCATAGTATTTTCTTACAATCCTTTGTATTTCTGTTGTGTCAGTTGTTACTTCACTTTTTTCTTTTCGATTTTGTTTATTCCAGTCTTCTCTCTCTGGTTCTTGATGAATCGGACTAAAGGTTCACCAATCTTGTTTGCCTTTGCAAAGAACCAGCTCTTTGTTTCATTGATCTCTTGTATTGTTTTTTTAACCTTTATGTCATTGATTTCTGCTCTGATCTTTATTATTTCATTCCTTCTACTTACTCTGGTCTTTTCTTGTTGTTCTCTTACTAAGATTTTAACATGAAGGGTTAGATAATTTATTAGAAGTTTTTCTTGTGTTTTAAGGTATGCCTGTAGTACTATGAACTTCCCTCTCAGGACTGCTTTCACTGTGTCCCATAGATTTTGCATTGTGTGGTGTTTATTTTCATTTGTTTCCAGGAAGTTTTTTATTTCTTCCTTGATCTTTTTGGTAACCCATTCATAGTTTAATAACATGCTATTTAGCTTCCATCTGTTTGAATGTTTTTTACTATTTTTATTGTATTTGATTTCTAATTTCATGCAATTTTGGTCCACGAATATGCTTGATATGATTTAAATCTTCTTGAACTTGTAGGGACTTGTTTTGTGTCCTAACATGTGGTCTACCTTTGATAATGTCCAGTGTACACTTGAGAAGAATGTATATTTTGTAACTTTGGGATGGAATGCTCTGTAAATGTCAATTAAATCCATCTGATCTAGTGTGTCAATTAGGGTCACTGTTTCCTTGTTGATTTTTTGTCTGGAAGACCTATCCATTGAAGTCAGTGGAGTGCTAAAATCCCCTTGTATGACTGTATTGCTGTTGATCTCTCCCTTAAAGTCCTTCAGAAGTTTTTTTATAAATTTATGTGCTTCTATATTGGATGCATATATGTTTATCAGGATTATATCCTCTTGGTGGATTAATCCTTTTATAATTATGTAGTGATCTTTCTTGTCTCTCATTTTGAAATCTATTTTGTCAGATATGAGTATTTTTTATCTGAGTATTTTTGAAAGACTCATATTTTCATTTGAGTATTTTTTCACTAGCTTTTTTTTCATTTCCATTTGCATAAAAAATTTTCCCCCATCCTTTCACTCTTATCCAGTTCAAGATTTTTGTTCTGAGGTGGGTCTCTTGTACAGTGTATATATTTGGGTCATGTTTTCTTATCCACTCATCCATCTTTTGCCTTTTTATTGATTTAATTCATATATACTTAAGGTTATCATTGATAGATATTTTTTATATCTTGCCATTTTTATTCTTTATGCCTATGTTTCTCTCTTTCTCTCTTTCTGCTATTTAATTATAGCAGTCCATTTAACACTTCCTGCAGTGCTAGTTTGGTGGTGATAAACTCCTTTAGCCTTTTTTTTCCGTCTAAGAACTCTTTATTTCACCATCTATTTTGGAATTTGTTTGTTTGTTTATTTTTGTTTAAAATATTACAGATGTCCCTTTTTCTCCTCAATATACCTTTCCACCTCAACCCACACCCTCCCCAGTCCCTCTCCAAACCATTGTCTGTGTCCTTGGGTTGTGCATATATGTGTATGAATTCATTGGTTGATCTCTCCCCTTCCACCCGCCCACCCTCCGCCATCTTTCTGAGATTTGTTAGTCTGATCCATGCTTCTATGTCATTGAATCTATTCTGTTCATCAGTTTATTAAGTTCTTTAGATACCACATATAAGTGATATCATGTGATGTGTCTCTTTCTCTGCCTGGCTTATTACACTTAACATAATATTCTCCAGGTCCATCCAAACTGTCCCAAAGGGTACAAGGTCCTTCTTCTTTACTGCTGCATTGCATTCCATGGTGTACACATATCCCACAGCTCTTTTATCCATTCATCTACTAATGAGAACTTGGGTTGCTTCCAGATCTTAGCTATTGTAAATTGGGCAGCTATGAACACAAAGATGCATATATATTTTCTGATTAGTGTTCTAGGATTCTTAGGATATAGTCCTAAAAGTAGGATCACTGGGTCAAAAGGCAGCTCCACTTTTAATTTTTTGAGGAACCTCAATATTGTTTTCCATAGTGGTTGCACCAGTCTGCTTTCCTTCCAACAGTGTGCTAGGGTTCCCCTTTCTCCACATCCTCACCAGCACATGTCATTTGTTGATTTGTTGATGGAGCCATTCTTATGGGTGTGAAGAAATACTTCACTGTGGTTTAAATTTGCATCTCTCTGATAATTAGCAACATTGAACATTTTCTCTTATGTCTCTTGGCCCTCTGTGGGTCGTCTTTGGAGAAGTGTCTATTCAGGTCCTTTGCCCATTTCTTAATTGGATGGTTTATCTTCCTTCTGCTGAGTAGGATATGTTCTTTTTAACCTTTTGAAATTAGCCCCTTATCAGATATATCCTTGGCAAATATATTTTCCCAGGTCATGGGGTAACTTTGCATTTTGAGGCTGTTTTCTTTTACTGTGCAGAAACTTTTTAGTTTGATGTAGTCCCATATGTTTATTTTTTCTTTTGTTTCTCTTGCCCTAGGAGATGTATCAATGAAAAATCCACTAAATGGGATATCTGTGAATTTACTTCCTATGTTTTCTTCCAGGATTTTTTAAGTTTTTTAACTTACATTTAAGTCTTTTACCCATTTTGAGTTTATTTTTGTGTATGGTGAAAGTTGGTGGTCTAGTTTTTTTTTTTTTTTTTTTTTTTTTTGCATGTACCTGTCCAATTTTCCCAGGACCACTCTTTGAAGATACTGACTTTAATCCATTATATGCTCTTGCCTCCTTTGTCAAATATTAACTGACCATAATGGTGTGGGTCTATTTCTGGGGTCTCTGTTCTGTTCCATTGATCTATATGTCTGGTGTTGTACCAATACCAGGTTGTTTTGATTACAGTGGCTTTGTAGTACAGTTTGATATCTGGCAAAGTGATCCTTTCCATTCTCTTCTTTTTTCTCAAGATGACTGCAGCTGTTTGGGGTCTTTTTTGGTTCCATATAAATTTTCAAACTGTTTGTCCTAGACCTGTGAAATATGAAGTTGGCATTTTAATAGGAATTGCAATGAATCTATAAACTTCTTTGTGTAGTATGGACATTTTAATGATATTAATTCTTCCAATCCAGAAGTATGGTATACTCCTCCACTTGTTTAAATCTTCCTCTATTTCTTTTTTTCAGTTTCCCCTAGTTTTCCAGGTACAGGTCTTTTACATCCTTGGTTAAGTTCATTCCTAGGTATCTTATTTTTTCAGTTGCAATGGTAAATGGTATTGTTTTTTACTTTCTCTCTCTGAAAGTTCATTGTTGGTGTATAAGAATGCCGTTGATTTCCGGATGTTGATTTTTTATCCAGCTACCATGCCAAATTTGCTTATCAAATCTAGTAGTACTTTGATGGAATCTTTAGGGTTTTCTATATACAATATCATGTCATCTGCAAATAATGACAGTTTTCCTTCCTTCTTTCCAGTTTGGATACCTTTTATGTTTTCTTCCTCTCTGATGTCTGTGGCAAACACTTCCTGTACTATGTTGAATAAGAGCAGTGAAAGTGGACATCCCCATCTTTTTCCTGTTTTTAAGGGAAATGGTTTTTGCTTTTGACCATTGAGTATGATGTTGGCTGTAGGTTTGTCCTATGTGGTCTTCCTTATGTTGAGGTATGACCCCTCTATTCCCACTTTGCTGAGAGTTTTTATCAGAAATGGGTGCTGGATTTTATCAAATGCTTTTTCTGCATCTATTGATATGATCACATGATTTTTGTCCATTTTTTTTTATGTGATGTATCACATTTATTGATTTGCAGATGTTGTACCAGCCTTGCATCCCTGGAATAAATCTCACTTGGTCGTGGTTCATGATCTCTTTAATGTATTGCTGGATCTGCTTTGCTAGTATTTTAGTGAGGATTTTAGCATCTCTATTCATCAGGGATATTGGCCTGTAATTTAATTTCTTTGTAGTATCTTTATCTGGTTTTGGGATTAGGATGATGCTTGCCTCATAAAAAAGTTTGGAAGTTTTTCCTCCTCTTGAATTTTCTGGAATAGTTTGAATAGAATAGGTGTTAATTCTTCTTTGAATGTTTGGTAAAACTCACATGTAATTTTGTTTGCTGTAATATTTTTTATTACTGCTTCAATTTCATTAGTTGTTATCAGCCTATTCAGGTTTTCTGCCTCTTCTTTATTCAGCTTTGGAAGGTTGTATGCTTCTAGGAATTTGTCCATTTCAACCATGTTTTCCAGTTTGTTGGCACATAGTTGCACGTAGTATTTTCTTACAATCTTCTGTATTTCTGTTGAGTCAGTTGTTATATCGTCTCTTTCATTTCTGTTTTTATTTATTTGGGTCCTCTCTCTTTGTTTCTTAGTGAGTCAGGTTAAAGGTGCATCAATCTTATTTATCGTTTCAAAGAACCAGTTCTTTTTTTTATTATTTATTTTTTTATTTAAAAACATATCTTTATTGATTTTAGAAAGAGGAAGGGAGAGGGAGAGAGAGAGATAGAAACATCAATGATAAGAGAGTCATTGATCGGCTGCAGCCCACAACCCAGGCATGTGCCCTGACCAGGAATCGAACCCTGATCGCCTGGATCCTAGGTCGATGCTCAACCACTGAACCACGCTGGTCCAGGTAAAGAACCAGTTCTTGGTTTCATCAATTTTTTGTATTATTTCTTTAGTGTCTATCTCATTAATTTCTGCTCTGATCTTTTTTATTTCCTTCCTTCTACTTCCTTGGGACTTTACTTGCTGTTCTCGTTCTAGTTCTTTTAGTTGTTGTGTTAGATGGTTCATTAGGGCTTTTTCTTGTTTCTTGAGATAGGCCTGTAATGCTATGAATTTTCTTCTCAAGACTGTTTTTGTTGTGTTCCATAGATTTTGGATTGTTGTCTGTTCATTTTCATTTTTTCCCATGAAGTGTTTGTTCCTTCCTTGATCTCATTGGTAACCTATTCATTGTTTAATAGCATGCTATTTAGCTTCCATGTGTTTGAATATTTTTGAGTTTTTTTATAGTGGCATATTTCTAGTTTCATGGCATTGTGATCAGAGAAGATGCTTGATATGATTTCAATCTCCTTGAATTTGTAGATGTTTGCCCTGCACCCTAACATGTGGTCTATTTTTGAGAATGTTTTATGTCCACTTGAGAAGAATGTGTATTCTGCTGCTTTGGGGTGAAATGTTCTTTAAATGCCAATTAAATCCATTAGGTCTAGTGAATCATTTAAGGTCTGTGTTTCCTTGTTCATTTTTTGTCTTCATGATCTCTCCAATGCTGACAGTGGGGTGTTAAAGTCTCCCACTAAGATTGGGTTGCTATCAATCTCCCCCTTAAAGTCCCCCAAGAAATTTTTTATATATTTAGGTGCTTTTATATTGGGTGCATAAATGTTTATAAGGGTTATTTCCTCCTGTTGGATTGATCCCTTTAGTATTATGTAGTGACCATCCTTGTCTCTTGTTATGGTCTTTATTTTTAAGTTTATTTTGTCAGAAATGAGAATTGATACTCCAGCTTTTTTTTTTTTTTTTTTTCCTTTCCGTTTGCATGGAATATTTTATTCCATCCCTTCGCTTTTAGCCTTTGTGAATCTTTTGGTCTCTGGTGGATCTCTTGTACACAGTATATATTTGGGTCCTGTTTTCTTACCCATTCAGCTACTCTATGTCTTTTGTCTTTTGATTGGACCATTTATTCCATTTACATTTAAGATTATTTTTTATATATACTGATTTATTGTCATTTTCTGCCTTTATGCTGATGTACCTTTCTCTTACTTTTTTTTCTTAGAGCAGTCCTTTTAGCATTTCTTGCAATGCTGGTTTGGTGGTACTGAACTCTTTTAGCTTTTTTTTGTCTGGGAATCTCTTTATTTCACCTTCAATTTTAAATAATAGCCTTGCTGGATAGAGTAATCTTGGTTTCAGATCCTCGTTTTGCATTACCTTGGATACTTCATGTCATTCCCTTCTGGCCTGCATAGTTTCTGATGAGAAGTCAGATGACAGCCTTATTTGAGCTCTTTTATAAGTAACAGGTTGCTTTTCTCTTTCTGCCTTTAAGGTTCTCTCTTTGACCTGAATTTCTGGCATTTTAATTATGATGTGTCTGGGTGTGTGCCTTTTTGGGTTCTTCTTGCTTGGGACTCTCTGTGCTTCCTCAACTTGTGTGGCTTTTAACTTCACCAGGTTTGGGAAGTTTTCTGCCATTATTTCTTCAAACAAAATCTCTATCCTTTGCTTATTCTCTTCCCCTCCTTGTACTCCTATGAAGTGAACATTGTTATATTTCATGTTATTCCACAGCTTCCTGGACTGTCCTGTTTTTTAATTATTTTTTTCTTTTTTGATCTCTATTTGAGTGATTTTTTTTATACCCTGTCATCTCATTAACTGATCTGATCCTCAGCTTCTTCTAATCTTTTGTTTATTCCTTCCAATATGTTCTTTATTTCTGTTTTGTCATTCTTAATTTCCTTCATAGTTTCCCCATCTTTTCTCATCATCCTTTCAATCACTGTTCTTAACTCTATATCTGAGAGATTGCTTATTTCTGTTTCACTTAGTTCTTCATCTGGAGAATTCTCTTGTTCTTTCATTTGGGGTTTGATTTTTTTGTCTCCCCATTTTGGATGCCTATTTGTGTTTGTTTCTATGTATTAGGTAGTTCTTCTAGGACCCTCAGTGTTTTTGGAAAGTCTCTCGTGCAGACCAATGCCAGATGCTTTTTGTTACAGGCCTTGATTACCCTTTTTGGAACTCAACAACCCATGGCTTGATGTCCCTTCTGCTGAGGCTGGGTGCATTTGGACAATACCAAGATGCACGCCAAAGTCTGCCTTTCCAAGGTCTGGGTCCAGAAGCAGATCAGGAAAAGACTCAGACCCCTCTGAGGTCTGCCTCTGCTGGAAGACTGAATAATCTGATTCTCTTAATGAACCTTAGGCTGTAGAAACCCTACAGGGTGGGACAACTGGTTGTTATTTGTCTCTTAATGAGCTGCAGGCTGTAAAAACTCCATTGGGTAGGGTGAGTGGTTTTCCAGCAGGATGAGGCAACTGCTTCCCCTTCCCCTCCAGCAGAAGCTGCCTGGCTGGCAAAGGTCTGCCTGAGAAAGATGTCCTTTGCAGTATGATGGAATGACTCAGCACAGGATTCCAGATGGCTGCCCTCTGAGCTCCATCTCCAGAGCCAAAACCCTGGATTATTCTCACACAACTCTCATCCACTCTGCCGTCTCTCCGTGGAATCCCAACTTAAGTGGCTGCACAAGAAGCTTTGTGTCTTGGCCCTTTAAGAATATCCCTGCATTTCCAGCCATCCCTTCTGGCAGACAGAAACCCCACTGCTTTTTGCTGCCAGATATTATCTGGGCACCTTTCTCAGTTCTGGTGATCTGAGTTCAGAAGTCCAACTTTGGGTTTAGACCCAAGAGTTCTCAGTGGAAACTTTCCACAGTTGAGATATTCTTCTGGACCTTCAGATGCTTCCTGTGGGAGCCCCACCAGCCCTCTCATGTCTCTGCACTTCCTACCAGTCTCTATGTGGTCTCCACTTTTCCTCCTTGGTTATGAGGGTGATCTCCATCTCATCTTCAGTTGCAGTTGATTTTTCAGGATGGTTTTCCTATATGTTAGCTGTAATTCTAGTTTGTTCCTGGGAGAGTTGTCAGTGTAGCTTCCACTTAATCTGCTGCCATGTTGGAATCCCTGCTCCTGGTGGTGAACTGGAGATACAGTTCCAGATGTGCTATTTTGATACTCTAATTTTAATGTAGATTCCATTCATCTTACATTTTACTGGTATCTGAGGTTCTTGTTTAAAATGGGAACATACAAATCAATTATTGCAAACTCTTTCAGGGATTGTTTTCCACTATTAACAACCATACATATTTATAAATAAGATAATATAAGTAAAGCACCTAGCAAAGAAACTGGCACATAGTAGTTGCTCAAAAATATGCATTCCCTCTTGATCTTTACTGAAAGCCATTGCCTAATTATACAAACAGTTATTATCTATATTCATAAATGAAATTAAATAAATACACTCAAGGAGCTCTATTAAATGGAATGGTTTATCAAAATAAGTCCAGTTTAAATGTTTTTAAATTTAACTTTGTTGTTGAAAGTGTTACAGAAGTCCTCTTTTTTTCTGCCATTGACCCCTTCCTCCCTGCTCCTGCCCCTCCCCAGACCTTCACTGCACTGCTGTCTATTTCCACAGGTTATGAATATATGGATATAAGTTCTTTGGTTAATCTTTTTTTTTAAAATTCATTCTCTCCCTCCTCTTTTCAAATATATTTTTATATTAATAATATGATGATTATATAGAAGGAGGATGTGCTTCTTCAGTGACATTCATGTTAAAGCAGCAACATGACATTTGGCTATTATTTTCCTGTTTAATATGCACAAGGTTAAAAACGTAAACTCTTACCATTATTACTTTTCAATTTTAAGTAAATAATTATATATTGAGGCCTTAAAATCTTCATAGGTGTACCACCTAACAGTAATGCACTGAGCTCCACTTGACAACATTTGGGCTAAATATTTCCTCAGAGTTACATCTCCAAAGTGGACTTTAAAAGAATAAAGAGATAATAATCTGAAATAAATGAGGTTTTTACTATTTTAAGCACAATAGTCCATTTTGCAAGTTGGAAATAAATTAGAACATTCAATTCTGATAAACTCTTCACATAAAACTTTATACATTTTTTAGTAACAAGAGGAATTGTACACTTAGCTTAATTCATTTCATATTACAATTCATGGTAATTTCAAGATTAAGAATGGAACCAGAAGTTTCAAGTAAAGCAGTTAGAAAAAACACAAGACAAAAAAAAATATTCTAGTTAAATCATTATGTTGGTTTCTATAATGGTAAATTAAAATAAATTATATGCAACACCTCCAAAACGCATAATTCTTTCCATATGGACTATCAGTGGATTATTTGCAAAAGTGTTTGAGAGTGAGGCTTTCATTTTGCAAACAGTCCAAAATACTTAGGAAGAAAAGATGGCATTCTCCTGAGTTTTATAAATTTGAATGTTTCACTTTTACAGGGTATAATGTTTTATGGTCCTAAGAGTACTGACAAATTATGTCCTTATGGCTCATCTTATGTGGGAAAAGCTTTAGTGATTTTTCACAAATTCAAATGCCTATAGCATCTGGATTTCTTTGACTGTTTAAACTTCTTTGCCTAAAAAAAGTAAATTTAGTGAAGCAACTAGTTATTGGCAGAGTATTGACTAGCTAATTTTTTTGGTTGTTGTTCAAAATATTGCAGATGTCTCTTTTTCTACACACTGACCCATTTCACCCCACTCCAGCCCCTCCCCAGTCCTTCACCTCACCAATGTCTGTGTCCTTGGGTTATGCATATATGCATATAAATTCTTTGGTAAATCTCTTCCCTTCCACCCACCTGCCCCCCTCCTTCTCCCTGAGATCTGTCAGTCTGATCTATGCTTCCATGTCATTGAATCTACTCTGTTCATCAGTTTATTAAGTTCTTTAGTTTCTACATATAAGTGAGATCATGTGATGTTTGTCTTTCTCTTTCTGGCTTATTTCGCTTAGCATAATAGTCTCCAGGTCCATCCATACTGTCCTTCTTCTTTACAGCTGCGTAGTATTCCATGGTGTAAATGTCTCACAGATTTTTTATCCACTCATCTACTGATGGACACTTGGGCTGTTTCCTGATCTTAGCTATTGTAAATTGCTCTGCTATGAACATATGGTTGCATATATTCTTTCTGATGAGTGTTTCAGGATTCTTAGGATATATTCTTAGAAGTGGGATCACTGGGTCAAAAGGCAGCTCCATTTTTAATTTTTTGAGGAACCTCCATACTGTTTTTCATAGTGGTTGTACCAGTCTGCATTCCCACCAGCATTGTACTAGGGTTCTCCTTTCTCCACATTTTCACCAGCTCATGTCATTTGTTGATTTGTTGATGGTAGTCATTCTCAGACTACTTAATTTTAATAAACTTGTGTGAACGTATTCCTTCATATGTTTCCTCTAAAAATAATTATATTTGTGAATAAGTAAAAATCATCTTATAATAGTTTTCATACATATACCTTATTGAAACATGGATGAGATTTTGATGAGCTACAATCATTTTAAAGGTACATGTTTGAAATTTTGTTTTTTAAAACTTTACTAGATAGTTTTGACATGATTCACAGTCTACCCTTCCATGGAGACACATTATTCTAGTTCTCCTTAGGGGGAACAAAAGTGGTTCAACTTTAAATGCTGACAAACACTGGAACAAAATAATGAGTCATTTTTGTTAACCATTTTTCATTTGCACATAAAAAAAAAAAAGTAGCTTGCTTATTTCTCAGTGATTGCATTAAATTGCAAATGTTTGTGACTCATGTGTATTACTTCTTCAATTCAGAACAATGCTAATGATTTGAATGCACCGTTTTCAACATCCCACAAACGATTTTTTGGGCAGTTACCTTAGCAGTAACCTAAGAGCTCTGTTCTCTATAAAAATAGTAAGAAATTCATATTTAGATCCATGTTTTACCTCAAAAGTATTTTCATGGCATTTTCAGGTAGGAGATAGCACTGAAAAGACAGAGATTTGATATGGCACTTTTTATTGCACTCCAAGTAATAAATGTTGATGTTTTAACCAATTAAATTAGTATTTTAAGGTTAATTACTTTAAAAATCCTAAAACTTTGGACATTTACCCCAGTTGTGACATTCATTTTTCCCCCATCTTGTAGTAAAGGGTGAACTATTTTGTTTGAAAGTCACTAGCACCATCTACTGTTGGTGTTTGGAACTATTTTCAAATATATGAAATACTGTTTTAAAAATATTTTAAAGAAAAAACAGTTGTACAATGATTGCTAAAAATTTGGAATTTACAAAGATTAAAAGATCTGGAATTTTAACCAAACATAACAGGATAAAGCTAAACAGTAAATGAAATATAAGTTTGAGAAAGCAACTTCAAGAAAACATTTATTTGAACATTAGGGAAAAATATGAATGTAGGCATCCAAAGGAAAAGAAAGAAATAATATTCTCAAAAATCATGTAAGTGTAATTTCCAAAAATGGTCTTGAGATTCCTGGATTTCATGAACCAGTAAAATCCCCCTCCCCCAAATTATAGTGATGAGTGAAGGAGTTCAGAACAGGTTTCTCCAAGGTATGCCACTTTGGCATGTGAATTATGTTGAGCTGAGGTCAACATAACCCCTGCAGGCTCACAAGAAACTATTGCCTGTCCCCTAAAGAATTTAAATCTTGGGCCTTGCACGTAATAAGGGTTATTACCAGAAATAGCTTTTATGACTTAACTATAAGGCAGAGAAAACTTCAATTATTAAACACTTCCTCTTCTTATTGTGTTGCAAATTACCTTCCTCCCCCCACCAAAGTCTGATGTACCTTACCATAACTCATGGACACAAACAGCAGTGTGGAGGTTGCCAGAAGGAAGGGGTTGGCGGGGGTGGTGAAGGGGGTCTTAATATATAGTGACAGAGAAGATATGACTTTGGGTGGTGAACACACAGAACAATATACAGATCTCCTAACAAAGAAACCCACACCTGAAACCTATATGTTCACATTAACTATTGATACCCCTATAAATTTAATTAAGTGGGGAAAAAATGTCATATACACCTCATTTTAACTTTCTGACTCTGAAACTCTCATGTATGTGGGGTTTCTGATTTCTTCATGTGTGTGAGGTTCCCAAATTAAATTTAGTTCTCTTCTCTTGTTAATCTGTCTCATGTTGATTTAATTATGAGATCAGCCAGAAGAGCCAAGAAAGGTAGAGGAAAGTTTCTTCCTCCCCCACACCAGCCAACTTTTAATTTTGATAATTCAGGTCATTATTCATTTTTCTTTTCATTTCCCACACATAAAAATGACACAACTTTAGAATAAAAGACAGCCCATTGAAAAATGTAGTATGGTTAACATTATGAAAAAATACTATATATTGTTCTTATTTTTCTCATTTTGATGAACTGGTATTTGTCAAATCATAAACTGTTATTTGGGAACACCATTCTACACTATCCAATAATATCAAATAATAAAATTGCTCAAAGAAAAGGGTTATGCTATGGTATTTAGAGTCATTGTAAAAGAGCTTTCACTCTGTGGAGCTGGGGGAAGTTATTACTCTCCTTTCATAATATTTTTCCCCTGTCATGTAACAAGTTTGGCATCAAATGAGATCCAGAGGTACATAAGAAACAGTAAATCATCAACAAAATGAAAAGGCAACCTATTGAATATAAGAAAATATTTCAAATCATATATCTGATAAGGGGTTAATATCCAAAATATATAAAGAACTCATACATCTCAAAAACAAAAACAAAAAAATTCAAACATTCCAGTTAAAAATGGTCAGAGGATCTGAAATGACATTTTTCCACAGAAGACATACAAATGGCTAACAGGTACATGAAATGATGCTTGACATTACTAATAATCAGGGAAATGCCATTTGAAACCACAATGAGATATCACCTCACAGCAGGTAGAATGGCTATTATAAAAAAGGCAAAAAAATTACAAATGTTGGCAAGGATGTGGTGCTATGGAGAACAGTATGGAGTTTCCTCAAAAATTTAAAAATAAAACTATCATATGATTCAACAATTCCACTTTGGGATATTTACCCAAAGAAAATGAAAACATTTAGTTGAAAAGATATATGTACCCCTATATTCACCACTGCCTTATTTATAATAGCCAAGGTATGGAAGCAACCTAAGAGCCCATTGATGGTTGAGTAGATAGTTGTCATATATATATATATATAGTGGGATATTATTCAGCCATAAAAAAGAAGGAAACCTTGCCATTTGAGACAAATATAGATGGACATTGAGGGTATTATGTTAAGTGAAATAAATAAGACAGAGAAAGATAAATACCATATGATTTCACTTATATGTGGAAGCTAAAAATATATATACAGAACAGATTTTTGATTGCCAGAGGTGGGGGGTAAGGTGTAGGTCAAATGGGTGAAGGTAGTTAAAAAAGTACAAACTTACAGTTATAAAATACATAAGTTATGGGGATGTAAATGTACATCAAACATCACAATGAAGGTTAACAATACTGTAGTGTATATTTGAAAATAATATATAAAAAACTTCTGGAGGACTTTAAGGGAGAGATCAACAGCAATACAGTCATAGTAGGGGAATTTAACATCCCACTGACTTCAGTGAATAAATCTTCCAGACAAAAAATCAACAAGGAAACAGTGACTGAATGGTACACTAGATCAGATGGATTTAATTGATATTTACAGAACGTTTCACCTCAAAGCTGCAGAATATAGATTCTTCTCAAGTGCACATGGGACATTCTCAAAGACAGACCACATGTTAGGACACAAAACAAGTCTCTACAAGTTCAAGAAGATTGAAATCATATCAAGCATCTTCTTGAACATTTACACCATAGAATACTATGCAACTATAAAAAAGAAGGATCTCTTACCCTTTAAGACAGCATGGTGGAACCTGGAAAGTATTAAGCTAAATGAAATAAACCTGTCAGAAAAAGACAAGTATCACATAATCTCACTCATATGTGGAATAAAATTAACAAAATAAACTGATGAACAAAATAGATCCAGAGACACAGAAGCATGGAACAGACTGACGAATCTCAGGGGAAGACAAGGATGGGTGAGTGGGTGGGGAGAGATTAACCTAAGAACTTATATGCATATATGCATAACCCATGGACACAAACAATAGTGTCAGTGAAGGCCTCAAGGGGGAGGTGCAGGTGCAGGGTGGAGGGGATCAATGGGGAAAAAAGGGGGACATCTGTAATACTTTCAACAATAAAGATAAATTAAAACATAAAAATAGTTCTCTTCACAAGAAAAAAATATGTAACTATTTTTGCTAACAGATGTTAACTATACCTGCAGTGCTGATCATTTAACAACAGGTACAAATATTGAATCATTATGTTGTACTCTGAAACTAATATAATATTGTATGTCAATTATATCTCAATTAAAATTATATTAAAGAAGAACAAACAACTGAGAACAATTTAAAAAAGAAAAAATGACATCAAGAGTCTCATTAGCTCTCTGAAATATTATTACTACAAAACACAAAGTATATTAATAAAGTGATTTATTGGAAAACACTGAGTAATCTAGCAGCAGTAGAATAGTTTCAATGATAGAAAAAATATTCTGAACTAAATAAGTTCTTTGCCTTTTATTGACACAACTAAAATTTCTTTCAAAGGAAATGAACATTAAGTATGTGGTTCAATTCTGTGCACTAACTGGATTTTCACTAAATCTTCTGGTATTCTATTTTGATCAGATTCTATTATTCTATAAATTAATCTATTGCTCTTTTTAGTATCCTAAAAAAATTGAAAGTATTCCAAAAGGAAAAATAATGAACTGAAAAAAGCTGGAATGCTAGAATTTGATTATTCAATTAATGTGTTTTTGATGTCCCAGACCATATACTGCAAAGGGACAAGCACTCCTCCTTTCTTATTCCTTATTATATCATCTAGAAACTACCATGTGAAGGGTATTAGTTGCTTTAAATGTCTGTTTAATAAATAAATACATAATTGGGCAGTAAAAATCAGAGAAAGAATAGTAGATACCCTAAAAAAAAAATGGTTATGAAGAAGATATAGAATGAAAATATTTGCCAACCAGTTTAATTGCTGAAATAATCTTGAACAAATATTTTCAAATAGAGTAACCTGTTTCCTATAATATACGAAAATAAGTTTTTGGAGTAAGCAGTCTGAGTTTTTCGTTTGGCACAAGTAAATTATTTTTTTCCTTATTGTGATCAATAATTAGCACATGAACAGTGGTTACAAATTTCCATTTTCCATGGACCAAAGAGGACAAAATTTCAAATTATGGGGTTGGAAAGAGTTTGGTAAAGTGAGAGAGAGAGAGAGATAATAGTTTGAAGGAAATAATATAGTTCCACTTAAACAACCAATTATTTTTATTTTTCATTGTAAATCTCAGTGACAATGTTGATGGGTATAAAATTCTTGTATCAATGGGGCATTGATAAAAGGAATGTCCACTTCATAAATAATCATAATTTGTTAAATGCTGCCTGACTTTGGAAGAACACTTCAGAGCAGAGCATCAAAAACAAAACACAATGCTCACTTCAACAGCACATATACTAAAATTGGAATGATACAGAGAAAATTAACATGGCACCTGCAAAAGCATGATACACAAATTCATGAAGCATTCTATGTTTTTATTTTATTTTATTTCTTTTTTTTTTTAATTTTTGTTTAAAATATTACAGATGTCCCTTTTTCTCTCCAATGACACATTCCACCCAGTCTCACTCCTCTCCCCAGTTCTTCTCCACATCATTGTCTCTGTCCTTGGGTTGTGCATATATGAGTATAAATTCTTTGGTTATCCATGTTTTTAAATAGCATGTTATTAAACAATGAATGGGTTAACACTGAGATCAAAGAAGAAATCAAAAATTACCTGGAAACAAATGACAATTAACACACAACAACCCCAAATTTATGGGACACAGCGAAAGCTGTCCTGAGAGGAAAGTTCATAGAATTATAGGCTTACCTCAAGAAGCAAGAAAAATCTCAGATAAACAATTTAACCTTACACCTGAAAACAACTAGAAAAAAGACGACAAAGACTTGAGTTAGCAAAAGGAAGGAAATAAAAGATCAGAGGGGAAATAAATGACATAGAGACTGAAAAAACAATACAAAAGATAAATGAAAGCAAGAGCTTGTTCTTTCAAAAATAAACAAGACTGACAAAACTTTAACCAGATTCATCAAGAAATAAAGAGAGACTGCCCAAATAAATAAAATCAGAAGTTAAAGAGGAGAAATAACAACTGACATCACAGAAATACAAAGGATTTTAAAAAAATACTATAAACAACTATGCGCCAAGAAATTGGACAACCTGGGTGAAATGGGCAAATTCCTAGAAACATACAGTCTTCCAAAACTGAATCATGAAGAATCAGAAAACCTGAATAGACTGATTACAACTAATGAAATTGAAGAAGTAATCAAAAATTTCCCTGCAATCAAAAATCCTGGACCTGATGGCTTCATACGAGAATTTTACCAAGCTATCAAAGAAGAACTCACAACTATCCTTCTAAAACTATTTTTAAAAATTCAAGAGGAAGGAAGACTTCCAAGCTCTTTTTACAAGACTAGCATTATTCTAATTCCAAAATCAGATAAAGATACTACAAAGAAAGAAAATTATAGGCCAATGTCCCTGATGAACATAGATGCTGAAATTCTTAACAAAGTATTTGAAATCTGGAACCAGCAATCCATTAAAAAGATCATGATCAAGTGAGATTTCTTCCAGTGATACAAGGTTGGTACAATATTCCTAAATCAATAAAAGTGATATATCACATAAACAAAATGAAGGATAAATCACATGACCATATCAATAGATAAAGAAAATGCATTTGGTATAATCCAGCACCCATTTATGATAAAAATTCTGAGCAAAGTAGGAATAGAGGGATCATACATAAACAAAATAAAGGCCATATATGACAAACCTACAACCAACATCATACTCAATGGGCAAAAACTAAAAGTGTTTCTCTTAATATCAGAAATGAGACAGGGATATCTACTTTCACCATTCTTATTCAACATGATGTACTATGCTGTGCAAAAATTCTTTAATTTGATGTAGTCCCATGCACATGGCATGATAGTGTATACAGAAATCCCTAACTATTCCACCAAAAAACTACTAGAACTAATAAATGAATTCAGTAAAGTAGCAGGATACAAAAAAAATATTCGGAAATCAGTTGCATTTTTATTCACCATAATGAACTATCAGAAAGGGAAACTGAAAAAAAATCCCATTCACAATTGCTTCAAAGAGAATAAAATACCTAGGAATAAATTTAACCAAGGACATAAAACACCCGTACTTGGAAAATTGTAAGACATTGAAGAAAGAAACTGAGGAAGATACAAATAAATGGAAGCATATACCATGTTTGTGGATAGGAAGAATTAACATCATGAAAATGTCCATATTGCCCAAAGCAATCTACAGATTCAATGCAATGTCTATCAAGATACCAATGGAGAATTTCACACAACTCAAATGTTTCAAAAATTTGTATAGAAGCACAAAAGACCCTGAATAGCAACCGTGATCTTGAGAAAGAACAGCAAAGTTGGAGGAATCACACTACCTGATATCAAAAGATACTACAAGGCCATAGTATTCAAAACAGCATGGTACTGGCATAAAAATAGATATGTAGATCAATGGAAGAAAATAGAGACCCCAGAAATATGTCCTCAATTTTAGATACTGTGGTTTTCAATAATACAGTGGCACATAGAGTTTTTTATGAGACTCAGAGTCCTTAAGGTTAGTCTCTCCATCTGCCTCCTGACAACCTTGAAAAAGAATACAATGTTTTCTCCCTCAGAGATGATATGAAAAAGAATAAATGGGGGAGGGGATAAAAATATTATTCATTTCCCCTGTGAAACAAGAAGAATTGAAGTAAAAGGAATTCTTGATTTTTATTTTTATTTTTGGCTAATAAAGACTTCTAGGAAGCAAAACATATAGGACATTGATTAAAGAATTGCTCAACTTAAATGTGTCTGAGATAAGTAAAATTGTGCTTAAAGAATTTGATATTGAGATCATCTTTTTAATTAGGCTGCTTGGCACCTGGTGAGACTTGAAAAATACCAGAAGAAAGTTTCTCATCTCTTAACTCTTTCCCTTCCTTCTTATCACAGTACATAAAATTCAACCATTAGTAGTAAAGCCTTTCTTTTAATTAAAGAGTCCTCTTTTCAAGTATTTTATGTACTGCTCCTGAGTAGGTGATAACAAGAAATAGTTTTGCCCTTTGTGAAAAGACATGACATTCTAAATAGTAGGTACTAATGAAGCCAGTGAAGTTGAGGGACTCAAAAAGGAGAAAACAGGACAGAAAAAGAGGGGAGGCAGAAATAAAATTGCACTGATTATTATTTTACAGTTTTGCTTAGTGATAGGTCTTGGTGCTAGGTAAACTTGTTAATGGATTATTTTAATTAGACAGAATGTTCAAGGCAGTGATTTAAAATCACTAATTTTGTTTCACATTGTTTTATCGTGGGTCAGGTCTTTGCCAATCTATTTGATGCAAACTTTGTTGATTATAGTTAAAAGATATTCTAGTGTATGTAAGCAGAGATTTGAAAAGGAGGGTATTTAACGTTGTCAAAAGCACTTTGCAATTTGTAGAAAAATCTTTGCGTGGCTTTCAAAGTGCTTAATAGACAATTTTGGATCTAAGCCATTCATTACCTTTTTAGAGAATGCTTCAGGCCCAAACCAGTATCTATAGCTCTATGTTGCAAAGAGCAAATGGTTTTCATTGGGAAATCAAAAATGGCATCTGTCAGATCTTACCAGTGCTTCAAGACACAAAATGTCAGTGTTCATTCCAGCTAGACGGCCTCCTCACCAGTGGCTTTTATTTTATTTTATATTTTATTTTATATTTTTATTTTATATTTTATTTTTCTCATCAGTGACTTTGAGAACATCAAGTGGCTTTACGACAGAAGACACTCATTTGAGTCTTTGCTGGCAAAAGAGTTATTTCTTTCACATTCCCCTACTAACTCTTCAGGATCTTCTGTTCTGTACTTAAGTTTTTGCAGAGAGGGGATTTAAGAGGAATAACTTTAAAGCAGGGATTCCTAAATGCTTTGCCATTTCAGAATCATCCAGAGAGTTTGTTTGCCATTTTGAAACCATTTTAAGTGTATCGTTTACTGGCATAATAAATTCACATTGTTGTGCATATCACAGACCATCTCCAGAACTTTTTTCATCTTCTTGTACTAAAACTCTGAACCCATTGAACAATAACTCCCCATTACCCCCTCCCCCCAGCCTTCAAAAATTCCCATTTTACTTTCTGTCTCTATGAACTTGACTATTCTAAATACCTTATTTAAGTGAAATCATACTGTATTTGTCCTGTAACTGGCTTATTTCATTTGGCATGGTTACAAGATTCATACATGATGTGACATGTGTCAGAATTCCTTTCCTTCTCAAGGTTGAATAACATTCCATTATATGTATATACCACACTTGAGTATCCATTCATCCATCAGTTGACATTTGAGCTGTGCCTGCTGCTTCTAGTGGCTTTTTCTATACAGATACTTGAGTTTTGCTACATAGATACTAATTTCTCAGTTAACCCACAGACAGGTTAGAAAGTTGCAAATTTGGTCTCCTATATAGTCTCCAGTTTGGGGAAAGGGATTGCAGACCAGTGTCAGGAAGAGGGTGGACAAAAGCTACCAATTCTGAAAAGAAAAACATGTCTGGAAGTTTAAAGCCAAAGTAAAACATTTTAGTAAGGCTGTGGCTCAACAATGCTTAAGATTAGAATGCAAAAAGAACACTTGTGGTGGTGTTAAGGTTCTCAAAAATACATCAGTCAAGACAAACATGGTCAGTAAAGGAGGCAGCTGCTCCAGGACTCTGGAGAGTAAGGGAATGGCAGTTCTGATAGCAGACAGTGGACCATCAGTGGTAGACTATATAAGTCAAGCAGAAGCAGTGGCCTTGGCTATGCTGGCCTTTTTCTTCAGAGCTGTTGAAATAGATCTTAATATTTGCAAATGCCATTAGGGGAGGGTGGCTTCTATGAAGCAATTGGGATTAGGATGAAACTCTCTTTAGGCTGAACTGGGGTGATGGGAACTGTCCTTCCAGTGAGGTCTGGATTTGAATTTTGTTACAAGAACCAGTAGAAATTCAACCCCATTTTAAAAGCAGGGAACATTTTCTAAGACAAAGGCTACAATGTTAAACAACATAAAATGTGAACCACTCCTACATACATCCTCATGATTAACTTCAGTAACTCTGGTATGTGTGTGTGTGTGTGTGTGTGTGTATTTGTAGAAATTGTTCCATGCTTTAGAATCTTTTCAGTGCTAAATATGTATATAATCTGTTCTCTGGTTAGCATCTCTGCATGTCATGCACAAGGCTTCTTGTCAATGGCTTTGGTTTCCCTGTTCACTGCACAAAGTGATGGAAATGGAAATCATTCACTATGATAACCTGATTCTATTAAGGCTCAGTTATTTGCATGAGTAGCATAAAACTGGAACACATCACCAACTGTTTGCATAATCTATTTGTCTGGAAGCTTTTTAAATAAAGAAAAAACAATTGTGTTAACTTTTTGAGATAATTCTGCTATAATCTTAGCTGGAGATATAAAGGTGAACTAGATACCCTCTCAAACCTTTAAAGCATTTCATTTGATGTGCTTAACATAATCAAGTCATATGGTCATTTGCATTGATTTACATAAATTATAAACTTATCTCTGCTCCTCTGTAAGCGCTAACCTTCGCTGATCACACCAGAGTGTGTATGGATCCTGAGAGAGGCTTGAATTAACCTCCCAGAAACATGTTGTGTGCAACTCAGGTTTTAGCCACACTTATTATGTACTTAGATCAGTGAGTAATGTCTCTCTGCCATTTCCAACATTTGTAAATATTTTTATTGAAGCAGTACTTCTCACAAAAAGTCAAAAGTTACTTCTGTTTTAATCCTCACTGGAGGATATGTTTATGAGAGAGAGAGAGAGATAGGAGAGAGGAACATCGATCCATTGCTTCCCATACACCCCTGGGGGTGGGGATCAAACCCACAACCTGGTGTGTTCCCTGACTGGGAATCCAAACAGCAACTTTTCAGTGTATGAGACTCGACAATGCCTCAACCAACTGAGCCACACTGGTCAGGGCAAAAGTTGCTCTCTAAACTATAAGAATGGCCATGGCCAGGGTGGCTCAGTTGATCGAGCATAGTCCCATGCACCGAAAGGTTGCTGATTCCATTCCTGGTCAGGGCACATACCCAGGTTGCAGGTTTGATCCCCGCTCTGGGCATGTGGGGAAGGGAACCAATTGATATTTCTCTCTTTCTCTCTTTCTCTCTCTCTCTCTTTCCCTCCCTCCTTCTCCCTTCCTTTCTCTCTAAAAAAAATCAATAAAAGCATATTTTAAAAAATATATAAGTAAACTATAAGGACTGAAACCTTTCCAACCCCATCTTCAAGCCCACCTCCTCCCATCCCTAAACCACAGTGTATATTAGATGATTGTTAGGTGTTTGTGTTGGTTTAGTTAACAGTTACAAGCAAAGCCGGGATAAGCAGAGGAGAAACCAGCTTTGAACAAGCAGTATTTTAATAGAACAAAAACTTCAGTAGGTTAAAACTATGTTATATCACTCTAAGACAACTAAGAAGCCCAAGGAGTAATGAATTGGAAGGGAGCATAGAATCAGAGAATACAGGCTTGCTTCAGATTCAAATCAGATGAATGAATGAATTAATTAATGAGAAGTTTCAAATGGTTCTTGACACTTATGATGATGCCTTCTTACCAATATACAACATTATTAAACACAGCAGCTCCTGGCTTCACTTGTTTTCCTTATACAAAATAGCAAGAGCAGCCAAGAGCTGTTACCTTACAAATACCTCAGATAACAAAATGTAATTGCACTACTACACTGTTATAGTAATAACAATAGCATGGTACTTGCTTAAAAACAGACACGTAGGTCAATGAAACAGAATAGAGAGACCAGAAATAAACTTAGGTTCTTTATGGTTAATTAATATTTGACAAAGGAGGCAAGAACATACAATGGGGTAAAGACAGTCTCTTCAATAAATGATGTTGGGAAAGTTGGACAAGTACATGCAAGAAAATAAAACTAGACCACCAAATTACGTCATACACAAGAATAAACTCAAAATGGATAAAAGACTTAAATGTAAGCCGGGAAACAATGAAAATCCCAGAAGAAAAGAGGCAGTAAAATCTCAAACATCTCTTGTGGCATTATTATTATTTTAATATGTATCCTCAGGCAAAGGAAACAAAATAAAAAATTAAAAAGTGGGAGAATATAAAACTAAAATGTTTTTGAACAAAGGAAACCATCAGGAGAATTATGAGATTAACATGGCTGCAGGCAGGACCGAAGTGAGGGTGAGAGTGTGAGTGGATGAGTGTGTGTGAGGGTGTGAGTGTAGGAGGGATCCGTCTGAAGAGCAGGAGCTTCAGGGGCAGTTCGGGAGCTCCTGGTGGAGGAGCTGCCGACCATTGTGTGCTGCTCTGCGGGTGCTTCTCTCTGCTTGAGGTGGAAGAGCGGGCCATTTTGGAGGAGCCACAGTGTCCTCCAATAGTGGAAGCTGAGGAGAGCAGCAAGGCCCCAGCACTCGTAGGTCACAGACAGGCGCGGACTGCCAGACAGCTGGGGCCCTACACCCCAGGACACACGAGCCAAACTTAGAAACTCAGGACACCTGAATCTTGGGGCTCAGAGGACCAGCCTGCAGCTTTGTCAGGTGGTACACCATATTAGCGAGCGGGGCGCCCGGCTGCAGGCAAAGCCTGCAGAGCACCTAGACAACCCCTCCCTTCTGTGAGCAGAGTGCACTGCATGCCTTGCCTTTCTCCAAAAGCAAGTGCCCAGCCAACCATGCCCCCTCCGTGAAGGTAGTGCAAGGCCAGCCTAGCACTCTCCATCAGCACTACACCCAGCACAGCTGCTCCATCCAACAGACGAACACCAGTCTTGCCCCCTCCATGAGCAAACTGCCTGCTCGTCCTGACATGATGAGCACTGTACATGGTTTGCCTCGCCTTGTCCAGCAGTGCCGAGCCAACTACTCCTCCTCCGTGAACTCAACGTGCTGCCCTCCCCACGTTGTCCAGCAGTGCTGGGCCCTCCACTAGCAGAGCACTCTGCATGCGCCACCTTTTCCAGCAGCAGAGTGTCTGAACTGCCTGACCCCCTCCAGAAGTGGAGCTCCTTACTCTGCCCCCTCCAGCAGCAGAGGGCCAGGTCCAGTCCAGAACCCCAGCTGGCCAGACCACTCCAGCAGAGGAATATCCAGCAAGCCCCATCACCTTGACACTTGACCCACCTGGACACAGAGACCTGCCACTGAAACCCAACATTCTCCACCAAGCGCCCTTAGGCAAGTGGCCCCAGCACCTTGACGTGGAGCACCCAGCCCTGCCATCGAGACTCAACAATCCCAGATACACAGACCAACCACAGTGACCCATTGTGCCTGACCTTGTGTCACTGGACAAATGGCCCTGTCACCTGACAACTGCCTGGAAGAGGAGAGTTAATGCTCCCCGACAGACAGACCTGCCTCCAAGACCTGCCGGGCCTGTACCATCACCCCTGCAAGACTGGAGTGCTAAGACCAGACACCCCTGGACACACGGACTTGCCACAGTGACAGGGCGTGCCTAATCTGGCACTACCAGAAGATCGTACTCACCCTTGCAACTTGGCATGACCAGTCACACCTGGAGGCACAGAACTGCTCCCACTACCCCACCCACCTCACTATGCACCCCAGGCTACCAGACTTCTAAAATGGGGACACAAACAAACAATTCCCAAATAAAAGAAAAGGAGGAATAGTCAGGAAAGGAACTGAATGAAATAGAGTTAAGCAATTTGTCAGCTAAAGGTTATATGAGTGCTCAAACAACTTAGTGAGAACTACAAGCAACTTAATGAGAATTATAAGGAGCTTAATGAGAGCTACACCATCATGAAAATGAACAAAATAGATCCAGTGAAATAGAAACATGGAACAAAATGATGAATCTCAGAGGGAAAGTGGGGGTGGGGGTGGAGGTGGGGAAGAGATTAACCAAATAATTTGTATGCATATAATGCATAAACCATGGACACAAATAATGTTGTGGTGAAGGCCTGGGGCAGTGGTTGGGTGCAGGGTAGAGGGGATCAATGGAGAAAAAAAGGGGGCATCTGTAATTCTTTCAACAATAAAAATAACTTAAAAATAATCAATTGGAAATAAAGAATGACATATCTAGAATGACTAAGATCTGGAAACAGCCTAAGTGCTCATTAATAGATGAGTGGATAAAAAAGCTGTGGGACATTTACACCATGGAATACTACGCAGCTGTAAAGAAGAAGGATCTCGTACCCTTTGGGACAGTATGAATGGACCTGGAGAATATTATGCTAAGTGAAATAATCCAGGCAGACAAAGACAAATATCCCATGATCTCACTTATATGTGGAATCTAAAGGACAAAATAAACTGATGAACAAAATAGATTCAGTTACATGGAAGCATGAAACAAACTGATAAATCTCATAGGGAAGGTGGGGGTGGATAGGTGGGTGTGGAGAGATTAACCATAGAATTTACATGCATATATACATATCCCAAGGACTCAGACAATAGTGTGGTGAAGATCTGGAGTGGGGGGTGGGGTCAGGGTAGAAGGGGTCTATGGGGAAAAAAAAGGGGACATATGTAATACTTTTAACAATAAAGATAAATTTTTAAAAATAATAAAACAATGAAGAAGAAAAAAGAATAATCTGGAAGGATTCAACTGTAGACTAGATGAAGATGAGGACCAAATCAACAAATTAGAAGACAAGGTAGAAAAAAACAACTACTCAAAGCAGCAACTGGAAAAAAATTAAGAAGCAAGAGGAGAGTGTAAGGGAGCTTTCGGAAAACATGAAACTTAACAATATCTGCATCACAAGGGTACCATAAAGAGAAGCTGAGCAAGGAATAGAGAACCTGTTTGAAGAAATCATGACAGAAAACTTCCCTGACCTGATGTAGAAAAAAGTCACACAAGTCCAGGAAACAGAGAGAGTCCCAGTCAAGATGAACACGAAAAGACTGGCACCAAGATACAACATAATTAAAATGCAAACATTGAAGACAAAAAAAAATCTTAAAGGCTGCAAGAGAGAGACACAAAGTTACCTACAAGGGAGCTCCCTTCAGGCTGTCAACTGATCTCTCAATAGAAACACTTCAGGCCCAATGAGAGTGGCATGAAGTATACAAAGTAATGAAAAACAAGGGTCTGAACCCAACGCTACTCTAACCAGCAAGGTATCATTCAAACTTAGAGGTGAAATCAGTAGCTTTGCAGACAAAACAAGGCTAAAGGAGTTCATTAACCACCAAACCAGCACTACAAGAAAGGCTAAAGGGACTGTTCTTATAAGAGGAAGACAGAGAGAGAGAAGAAGGAACACAGGCATAAAGAATAATAATGGCCACAAATAAGTTCCTATCAATAATAACCTCAAATGTAAATGGCTTAAATACTCCAATCAAAAGACATAAGGTAGCTAAATTGATAAGAAAATATGACCCATATATATGCTGTCCACAAGATACCCACCTCAGAACAAAAGACACACAGGATGAAAGTGAAGGATGGAAAAAAATTTTCCATGCAAATGGAAATGACAAAATGCTGGGTATCAATACTCATATCTGACAAAATAAACTTCAAAATGAAGACTATAACAAGAGACATAAAGGTTACTACATATTACTAAAGGGATTGATCCAATGAAAGGATATAATCCTGGTAATCATATATGCACTCAGTATAGGATCACCCAAATATATGAAAAACTTCTGGAAGACTTTAAGGGAGAGATCAAAAGCAATACAATCATAGTAGGGAATTTTAACACCCTACTGACATCACTGGATAGATCTTCTAAAAAAACAACAACAAAGAAACAGTGACCCTAAACAACACACTAGATCAAATGGATTTAATTGATATTTACAGAACATTTCACCCCAAAACTGCACAATAGTAATTCTTCTCAAGTGTGCATGGGATATTCTCAATGATAGACCACATGTTAGGACAAAAACTAAGTATCTAGAAATCCAAGAGGATTGAAATTATATCAAGGATGTTCTCATATTACAATGTCATGAAACCAGAGATCAACTAAAATAAAAACACTTCAAAACATCAAAACATATGGAGGCTAAGTAGCATGTTATTAAACAATGAATGGGTTACCAATCAAATCAAGGAAGAAATCAAATACTTCCTGGGAACAAATGAAAATGAACACACAACAACAAAAATCTTTGGGACACACAGCTAAAGCAGTCCTGAGAGAGAAGTACATAACATGACATGCCTACCTCAAGAAACAAGAAAATTTTCTAATAAACTATCCAACCCTACAAGTTAAAGAATTAAAAAGAGAACAAGAAAAGCCCGGAGTAAGTAGAGGGAAGGAAATAATAAAGACAGCAGAAATATATGGCATAGAGATTTTAAAAAATAAAAATAAAAAAGATCAATGAAACCAAGAGCCAGTTATTTGAAAAGATAAACAAGATTGATGAATGTTTAGTAGGAATCACCAAGAAACAAAGACAGAGGACCCAAATAAATAAAACCAGAAATAAAAGAGTGGAAGTAACAACTGACACAAGAGAAATACAAAGGATTGTAAACAAATACTATGAACAATTGTGTGCCAACAAGCTGGACAAAATGGATGAATGGGTGAATTCCTGGAAAAATATAACCTTCCAAAATTGAATCAGGAAGAATTACAAAACCTGAATAGACTGATAACAACTGATGAAATTGAAGCAGTAATAAAAAAACTCACAACAAACAAAAGCCTGGGTCTGTACAGCTTCACAGAGGAGTTTTATCAAACATTCAAAGAAGATCTAACAGTTATCCTGCTCAGATTTTTCCAAAAAATCCAAGAGGAATGAAAACTTCCATGCTGTTTTTAAGATGTCAGCATAAGCATAATTCCAAAACAAAACAAAGAAACAGCAAAGAAACAGAATTACAGGTCAATATCCCTGATAAACTTAGAAGCTAAAATCCTTTAAAAAATATTAGCAGATCAGACCCAGCAGCATATTAAAAAGATCATACACCATGACCAAGTGGGATTTATTCCAGTGATGCAAGGCTGGTACAATATTCTCAAGTCAATATATGTGATATATCACAAAAACAACTTGAAAAACAAAAATCACATGATCATATCAATAGATGCAGAAAAAGCATTCAGCAAAATCCAACATCTATTTTTGATATAAACTCTCAGTAAAGTGGGACTAGAGGGATCATACCCCAATATAATAATGGCCATATACGATAAACTTTGAGCCAACATCATACTCAATGGGCAAAAACTAAAACCATTTCCTCTAAGAACAGGAACAAGACAGGAATGTCTCCTCTCACAACTTTAATTCAACATAATTTTGGAAGTCTTAACCAGAACGATCAGACAAGAAAAAACATAAAATTCATACAAAATGGAAAGAAGGAGGTAAAACTGCCATTATTTGCAGAAGACATGATATTGTACAGTGGGAACCTAAGGGACTCTACCAAAAGACTACCAGATTTAATAAATGAATTTGGCAATGTAGCAGGATGCAAAATTAATGTCCAGAAATCAATGGCATTTTTATACACCAATAATGAATTCTCAGAAATAGAAATTAAAAAAACAATCACATTTACCATGGCAACAAAAAAATTAAGATACTTTGGAATACATTTAACCAAAAAGGTAAAATATTTCTACTCAGAAAACCAAAAGACATTGAAAAAAGAGATAGAAGAAGATGTAAACAAGTGGAACAATAATGGATGCTAATGGACTGGAAGAGTCAATATCATTAAATTGTCCATAATACCCAAAGAAATCTATAGATTCAATGCAATTCCTATTAAAATATCAATGGCATATTTCACAGAACTAAAACAAATGCTCCAAAAATTTATATGGAACCAAAAATGAACCCAAATAGTTGGTGCAATTTTGAGAAAGAACAGTGTTGGAGGGATCACAATACCAGATATCAAATTGTATTACAAAGCCACTGTGATCCAAACAGCCTGATAATGGCACAATAACAGACATACAGATCAGTGGAACAGAACAGAGAGCCAAGAAATCAACCCAAACAATTATGTTCAAATAATATTTGACAGAAAACACAAGAGCATACAATGGAGTAAAGACAGTCTCTTCAATTACTGATGTTGGGAAAACTGTTCAGGTACATGCAAAAAAAAGGAACTAAACCATCAATTTACACCATACACAAGAATAAACTCAAAATGGATAAAAGACTTAAATGTAAGCCATGAAATCATAAAAATCTTAGAAGAAACCACAGGCAGCAAAATCTCAGACATTTCTCATAGCGGCATGTTTGCTTAGGGCATGGGAAACTAAGGAGAAAATAAACAAATGGAACTACATAAAAATAAAAAAGCTTCTGCACATCAAAAGAAACCATCAACAAAATGCAAAGGGAGCTCACCATTTGGGAGAACATATTAGCTAATGATATATCTGATAAAGGGTTGATATCCAAAATATATAAGCAACTCAGACAACTTAACAAAAAGAAGCCAAACAATCCAATTAAAAAATGGGCAAAAGACGTAAATAGACATTTCTCCAAAGTGGACATACAAATGGCCAAGAGACTTTTGAAAAGATGCTCAAGGTCACTAATCATCAGAGAGATGCAAATTAAAACCACAGTGAGGTATCATCTCACACCTATGAGGATGGCTACCATCAACAAATCATCAAATGACAAACGCTGGCAAGGATGTGGGGAAAGGGGAATACTAGTATAATACTGGTGGGAATACCACCAGTGACTAGTGCAGTCACTATGGAAAACGGTTTGAGTTTCATCAAAAAATTAAAAAAATGAAACTGCCATTTTACCCAGTGATCCCACTTCTAGGAATGTATCTTAAGAAACCTAAAATACCTATTAGAAAAAAAATCTATGCAACCCTATGTTCACAGCAGAGCAATTTACAATAGCTATGATCTGCAAACAGCCCAGGTGCCCATCAGTAGATGAGTGAATAAAAAAACAGTGATACATTTACACCATGGAATACTACACAGCTGTAAGAAAGAAGGATATCTTACTCTTTGGGACAGCATGGATGAACCCGAGAGTATTATGCTACTTGAAATAAGCCAGTTGGAGAAAAACAAGGATCACGTGATCTTACTCATATGTGGAATTTAATGAACAAAATAAACTGATGAATAAAATAAATACAGAGATATAGAACCATGGAGCAGTTGGATGAATTTCAGAGGGAAGGTGGAAGTGGGGAGAGAGATTAATCAAAGAACTTAGATGCATGTATAAAAGACCTCTGGACATGTGGACACAGACAACAGATTGGAGAAGGCCTGGGGGGCTGGGGAGCTGGGGTGGATGCCAGGTGGAGTGGATCAATGAGGGGACAAGGAGGACATTTGCAATACTTTCAACAATAAAGATTTTTTAAAAAAATATCTGGCTTGGCAGGGTATGGCTCAGTGGTTGAGCATGGACTTAGGATCCAGATCATCGTTTGCATTCTGGGTCAGAGCACATGCCTAGGTTGTGGGCTTGATCCCTGGTCAGGGGTGTGCAGTAGGCAGCCAATCAATGATGACTCTTATCATTGATGTCTCTCTCTCTCTCTCTCTCTCCCTCTCCCTCCCTCCCTCTCTCTGAAGTCAATAAAGATATATTTAAAAAAAAAAAAAGATTTGGAAACAACCCAGGTTCCCATCTGTAGATAAGTGGATAAAAAAGCTGTGGTATATTTATACCATGAAATACTCTGGAGTTCTAAAAAAAAGGTTCTCTTATTCTTTGGAACTGTATGGATGGAACTGGAGATTATTATGCTAAGTGAAATAAGCCAGTCAGAGAAAAATAAGTATCACATGTTCTCACTCATATATGGAATTTAATGAAGAAAATAAACTGATGAACAAAACAGGTCCAGAGACATAGAAGCATGGAACAGACTGACAAATCTGAGGGAATGTGCAGGTTGGGGAGTGGGTGGGGAGATATTAATCAAATAAATGATATGCATATATGCATAACCCATGGACACATAAAATAGTATGGGGAAGGCCTGGGGGGAGCAGATGCAGTGTGGAGGGGATCAATGTGGGGGAAAAAGGGGACATTGGTAATACTTTCAACAATAAAAAGAAATTTTAAAAAATCATTGAAAAATAAATAGATAAATACATAATGGGCAAAGGACTGAAATAGACACTTCTCCAAATGGATATATAGATTACCAAGAGATATATATGAAAAAATGCTCAAGGTCACTAATTATCACAGAGCTGCAAATTAAAGTGGCAATGTGGTATCACCTCACATCTGTGAGAATGGCTACCATCAACAAATCAACAAATGTCAAGTGCTGAGGAGGCTGTAGAGAAGGGGGAACCCTAGTACACTGCTGGTGGGAATGCAGACTGGTGCAGCCACTACGGAAAATAGTATGGAGTTTCCTCAAAAAATTAAAAGTGGAACTACCATTTGACCCAGTGATTCCACTTCTATAAATATATATTTTGAAATCTGATACACCAATCAGAAATAGCAGTGCAATTTACAATAGCTACAATCTGGAAACAGCCCAAATGCCCATCAGTAGATGATTGGATAAAAAGGCTGTGGGACATTTACACCATGGAGTACTATGCAGCTGTGAGAAAGAGGGATCTCTTGCCCTTTTGACAGCATGGAGGGACCTGGTGTGTATTATGCTAAGCGAAATAAGCCAGTCAGAGAAAGTGAAGTATCACATGATCTTACTTATATGTGGAATCTAATGAACAAAATAAACTGATGATGAAAACATATGTAGAGACATTGAAACATGCAACTGACTGGTGTATCTTAGGGGGAAAGGGGGAGGGTTAGAAGATTTAATTAAAATACTTATATGCATAGATGCATAGCCCATGCACAAACTATAATGTGGGGAAAGCCTGGGGTGTGGGTGGGAACAGGTTGGAGAGGGTCAACAGGACAGAAGGGAAAGGGAACATTTGTAATACTTTCTACAATAAAGATTAAATCTATTTAAAGAAAAAATAAAACCATCAACAAAACTAAAACATAACCTGCCAAATTGGAGAAAATATTCACCAATGATACATCCTATAAGGGGTTAATATCTAAAACATAAAACAAACTCATATAATCTAATACCAAAAAACTCCAATTCTAAAATGGACAGACAAACTGAATAGACACTTGTCCAAAGGGGACATAGAGATGGCAAATAAAGACTCAACATCACTAATCATCACAGAAATGAGGATTAAAACCACAATGAGTTATCACCTTACACCTGTCAGAATGGTTATTATCAATAAATCAACAATCAACTGTTGGCAAGGATGTGGAGAAAGGGGGACACTCATGCAATTTTGGTGGGATTGCAAATTGGTGCAATGACTATGAAAAACAGTATTAATGTGCCTAGTAAATTAAAACTAGAACTACCATATGTTCCAGAAATTCCACTTCTGAGTATTTATCCAAAGAAATCCAAAACAATAATTTGAAAAGATATATGCATTCTTATGTTCACTGTAGCATTATCAACAATAGCCAAGATATTTTTTTAGTCAATTTTCTTTTTATTAACACTTTATTAAATATATTGGGGGGACAATGGTTAATATGAACATATAGGTTTCAGGTGTGGGTTTCTATGTTAAAAGATCTGTATATTGCTCTGTGTGCCCACCACCCGAAGTCATATTTTCTCCCATCACCATATATTAAGACACACTTTACCCCCCACTCTCTACCCCTTCCCTCTAGCAACTACCTCACTGCTGTTTGTGTCCACAAGTTTCAGTTTTATATCCCACATATGAGTGAAATCATAGGATTCTTAGTTTTTTCTTACTGACTTATTTCACTTAGCATAATATTTTCAAGGCCCATCCATGTTTTAACAAATGGCAGTATTTTATCCTTTCAAATGGCTAAGTAGTATTCCATTGTGTACATGTACCACATCTTCTTTATCCAGTCCTCTATCGCAGGCCACTTTGGTTGTTTCCATGTCTTGGCCACCATGAATAATGCTGCAATGAACATAGGGGTGCATATATCTTTACAAATATGTGTTTTTTAGTTTTTCAGGTATATACCCAGGAGAGGGGTTGTTGGGTCACATGGTACCTCTATTCTTAATTTTTTGAAGAATTGGCAGACTGCTTTCCATAGTGGTTGTACTAGTCTACACTCCACCAGCAGTGAATGCGGGCTCCCTTTTCTCCACAACCTACCTCTCTAACACTTTTTATTGCTTGTCTTGTTGATCAGAGGTACTCTAACAAGTGTGAGGTGGTATCTCACTGTAGTTTTCATTTGTATTTCCCTAATTGCTAGTAAGGATGAACATACTTTCATATATCTACTGTTTGTTCATATGTCTTCTTGAGTGAGGTGTCTGTTCAGGCCCTTGCCCACTTTTTGATTGGGTTGTTTGTTTGGTGTTGAGATTTATGAGATCTTTATATATTTTGGAAATTAAACCTTTGTCTGAGCTACTATTTGCAAATATCATCTCCCATCTGGTTGGCTGCCCCTTTGTTTTGTTGTTAATTTCTTTTGCTGTGGAGAATTTTTTAGTTTGATATAGTCCCATTCATTTATTTTGGCCTTTACTCCCCTTGCCTTTAGGGTCAAGTTTATGAAATGTTTTCTACAACCAAGTTCCATAAGTTTGCTACCTATGTTTTCTTCTGTGTAATTTATTGTTTTAGGTCTCAAATTTAGGCCTTTGGTTCATTTTGAGAGAATTTTTGTACATGGGGAAAAACTGTAATCCAGTTTCATTCTTTTGCATGGGGCTTTCCAGTTTTCCCAGCACTATTTATTGAAGAGACTATTGAAAATTATCTGCCCATATAATGTGGTTTTAAATACATGTAGTTTTATATCTGGGCTATCTATTCTGTTCCACTAATCTGTGTGTCTGTTTCTGTGTCAATATCATGCTGTTTTGATTATCATAGCTCTGCAGTATAATTTGAAGTCAGGTAGTGTGACACCTCAAGCTTTGTTCTTTTTTCCTCAAGATTGTTTTGGCTATTCGGGGACTTTAGTGGTTCCATACAAAACTTGTTTCCTAAAAAAAAGTTTTGATGGGGATTGCATTAAATCTGTATATTGCTTTGGGTAATATGATCACTTTAACTATGTTGATTTTCCCAATCCATGAACATGGGATATTTTTTCTTTTTGTAGTTTCTTTTTCAATCTCTTTTAATAATGCTTTGTAGTTTTCAGTATATAGGTCTTACACATTCTTTGTTAAGTTTATTACGAGGTTTTTTATTCTTTTGGTTGCAATTGCAAAAAGAATTGCTTTTATGTTTCTTTTTCTGAAGTTTTGTTATTAATATACAGGAAGGTAATGGATTTTTGTACATTGATTTTGTATCCTTCAACTTTACTGTATTTGTTTATTGTTTCTAATAGTTTTTTTAGTAGAGTCTTTAGAATTTTCTATATACAGAATCATGTCATCTGCAAAAAGTGACAGTATTACTTCTTCCTTTCCTATTTAGATGACTCTTTTTTCATTCTCTTGCCTTATTGCTCTGGCTAGGACTTCCAGAACTATGGCAAATAAGAGTGGTGAGAGTGGACATCCTTGTCTTGTTCCTGATCTTAGAGAAAATGCTTTCAGTTTTTCATCACTGAGTATGATTTTAGCAAAGGGTTTATCATATACGGCCTTTATTATGTTAAGGTACTTTTCTTCTATTCCTATTTTAATTGTTTTAATCATAAATGGATGTTTTATCTTACCAAATGCTTTTTCTACATCTATTGATAAGATCATATTATTTTTATCCTTTTTTTTGTTACTGTGGTGTACTACATTGATTGGTTTACATATGTTGAACCATCCTTGTACCCCTGGAATGAACCCCACTTGATCATGATGTATTATTTTTTGATGTATTGCTGTGTTCAATTAGCTAGTATTTTGTTTAAGATTATTGCATCTGTATTCTTCAGAGATATTGCTCTGTAGTTTTCTTTTTTGTGTGTTTTCCTTGCCAGGTTTTGGTATAAAGGTTTCATTGGCCTCTTAAGATGTGTTTGGAAGTATTGCCTCTTCTTCAATTTCTAGAAAGAGTTTGAGGAAGATCAGTTTTAAATCTTATTTGAACGTTTGGTAGACTTCACTGTTAAAACCATCTTTTATTTTTTGGGATGTTTTTGATGGTTGTTTCAATTTCCTTGCTGCTGATCAGTCTATTTAGATTTTCTAATTCTTCATGATTTAGTCTAGGAAGGTTATATATTTCTAGGAACTTATTAATTTCCTCTAGGTTATTGAATTTGATGGCATACAGTTTTTCATAATATTCTACTATTATCCTTTGTATATCTGTGATATCTGTGGTGGCTTCTCCTCTCTCATTTCTGATTTTCTTTATATGGGTCTTTTCCCTCTTTCCCTTAGTGAGTCTAGCTAGGGGTGTGCCAATTTTATTAATCTTTTCAAAGCACCATCTCTTTGTTTTATTAATTTTTTGTATAGTCTTTTTGTTCTCTCATTAAATTCTGCTCTAATTTTTATGATTTCCTTTCTTTTGCTGATTTTGGGTTGTTTACTTGGGATTTCTTTTGTTTCCTGAGATAGGCCTGTAATCACATAAACTTCCCTCTTATTACCGCTTATGCTGCATCCCAGAAGTTTTGACATATTGTATTGTCATTCTCATTTGCCTCTATATATCTTTTGATCTCATCTTTTATTTCTTCTTTGACCCAGTCATTTTTTTAGTAGTATGCTGTTTAATCTCCATGTATTTGTCTGTTTCTTGACTTGTTTTTTGCAGTAGATTACTAATTTCAAGGCATCGTGGTCAGAAAATATGCTTGGTATAATTTCAATCTTCTTGAATTTGTTGATGCTACTTCTGTGACACAGAAGTATCCTTGAGAATGTTCCATGTGCACTGAGGTATAATCTGATGTTCTGGAATGAAAGGCTCTGTAAATGTCAATTATATCCTTTTGGTCTAGCATTTCATTTAAGGCTGATATTTCTTTTTTGATTTTCTGTTTGGTTGATCTGTCTAGAGCTGTCAATGGAGTATTAAGGTCCCCAACTATGGTTGTGTGCCAGAAACAGTTCCATCCTTGCTGCTTGCCACAGTCCTTCAAGGAGGAGACATCTGCACAGAAAATGATCCGTGAGACTTGGTGTATGGCATATCCCTCTTCCTATGCTTGTTCTTCTTTCTAACGCTCTGTGTCCTTACCTGAGTTACTGCACCAGAAAAAGGCATTGCCCTAGCTGGAAACTTTGCCTTAGCAGGGGAGTCGGAGAGAAATGGAAAATACAATGATTCAGTAAAAGCCCCAATGAGTACAGGAAAATCATGTGCTGCTTATGAGGAACTCAGACTGTCAGCAGAAAGTTTAGGACTTGTTAGGCCCACTACCACAGGAAGTTCCCCACCGAGGAAAAGGCCTGGGTGGGGGCCCCTGCTGATTCGCTAGCACAGGGCAATCCACAGGGAGTCCACCAGTGAGTTCCCACTAAGGAATGTATTACTGGGAAATGTTTATATTAATGGAAAACTCTGGGAATCCCCATAAGGAAAGAGCAGTCTATGAAAGAGATTATTTCAATCTACACCTGAACCCTTACCATACACAGAATATTACAATGAGGACAGACTGCTACAGGGAACGTAAATGGAAAGACGTAGGCTAGATGCCAGACAGGCAGTCAATCACCATAGCTAAAAACAATCACGCACAAGCTACATAACCCTTACTTAGGACTTGCATAACCTTTACATAAGAAAAACTGGCTTAGTTATTCTCCTTTTAGCTATATGGTAGAGCAATAAAGTAGTAACTTCAGAATATAAATAACAAACTATAGATTAACCTGAAGAATAGCCTATAGAAATATAAACAATAGGTAAGACTGAAAATTAACATACCTAAACAGATGTAAATTCTTTAGCAAAGGTCAGATAAGAAAGCATATTCATTAAGTGTGAAAGGCCAAAACAGAAACCGGAACAAAGCATGATGTCATGTTGTTTAACCAGCAATAAAATCAAGTAGTATAAATACAGTTGTAACAAGGCAATAAACTGGAGAAGCTGATTGTCCTGATGCTCTGAACTTTGTCTCTGTGTCCTTCATTCTTCACTGACACCATCCACACCTTTGGGGACCCCTGGACCGCTGGGGCTGGACCTCAGCAGTTGTGTTTTAATCTGTTTCTCCCTTTCGTTTTGTGAATTGTTGATTTATATATTTCAATGCTCGCTGGTTGGGTGCATATGTATTAAGAAGTGTTATGTTTTCTTGATGTAGTGTCCCCTTGATCACTATAAAGTCTCCATTTTTGTCTTTTGTCATCTTTGTTGTCTTGAAATTTGTTTTGTCAGATATAAGTATGGCTATACATGATTTTTGGTGAACCTTATTTTCTTGGGGAATCATTTTCCATGCTTTTACTTTGAATTGATCTTTGTATTTACAGCTTGGATGTGTCTCTTGTAGGCAGCATATGGTTGGGTTTTATTTTTATTTATTATTTTATTTTTATTATTATTTATTATTTTTTTAATTTTATTTTTGTTTAAAATATTACAGATGTCCCTTTTTCTCCCCAATGCCCTTTTCCACCCCATCCCTTCCCCCTCCCCAGTCGCTCTCCCCGCTATTGTCTGTGTCTTTGGGTTGTGCATATATGCGTATAAATTCTTTGGTTGCTCTCTCCCCCTCCACCCACCCGCCTTCCTCCATCCCTCTGACATTCTTCAGTCTCATCTATGCTTCCATGTCATTGAATTTATTCTGTTCATCAGTTTATTAAGTTCTTTAGATTCCATGTATAAGTGAGATCATGTGATGTTTGTCTTTCGCTGCCTGGCTTATTTCACTTAGCATAATATTCTCCATGTCCATCCATACTGTCCCAAAGGATACGAGCTTCTTCTTCTTTACAGCTGCATAATATTCCATGGACTTGAATAGACACTTCTCCAAAAAGGACATATGGATGGCCAAGAGACACATGAGAAAATGCTCAACGTCGCTAATCATCAGAGAGATGCAAATTAAAACCACAATGAGGTATCACTTCACACCTGTAAGAATGGCCACCATCAACAAATCAACAAATGACATGTGTTGGCGAGGGTGTGGAAAAAGGGGAACCCTAGTACACTGCTGGTGGGAATGCAGACTGGTGCAACCACTATGGAAAACAGTATGGAGGTTCCTCAAAAAATTAGAAATGGAGTTGCTTTTTGACCCAGTGATTCCACTCCTAGGAATGTATCCTAAGAATCCTGAAACATTAATCAGAAAGAATATATGTACCCCAATGTTCATAGCAGCACAGTTTATAATAGCCAAGATCTGGAAACAGCCCAAGTGCCCATCAGTAGCTGAGTGGATAAAAAAGCTGCGGGACATTTACACCATGGATTTTATTTTTTGATACGCTTTGCTACTCTCTGCCTCTTTATTGGTGAATTCATGCCATTTCAGTTCAGGTAATTATTAATGGATGAGCATTTTCTATAGCCATTTTATCTTTTGTTTTCTGGTAGCTCTGTGTCTCCAGTGGTTCTTTACTTTTGTACATCTGTGATTTTTTTTTTTTTTTGGTGTTGTTTCATACTTCTTTCCTCTGTGTCCTCTTTTTTTAAGCTTTGTATCCTGGTTTTGGTATTTTTGTGTGTGGTTACTATTAGGTTTATAAAAAATAAAGTTGCATATATACAATAGTTGTTTTTTCTTTTGAGTGCATATGATGTTCATCCTCTTTGCCAGTTCCACACTTTATCACCTTCCCTTTTATGTTTTTATTGTCACAAATTATTCCTATTTATGCTGTAAGATTTTTGGTGATCTTACTCATAGTGTCGTGACCTCATGTTCTTTGTTTCTGGTAGAATAACTCCCTTAAGTATTTCCTGCAATGGAGGCTTTCTAGTGATAAAATCCCTCAGCTTCTGTATGTCAGGGAACGTCTTTATTTCTCCTTCATATTTAAAGTGTAATTTTGCTAGATATATTATTCATGGCTGGTAATTTCTCTCTTTCAGACATTTGAATGTTTGGTTCCACACTCTTCTGGCTTGTAGAGTTTCTTCTGAGAAGTTAGATGAGATCTTGATGGGTTTTCCTTTGTAGGTCACTTTTTTCTTTTCCCTGATTGCTTTGAGAATTTTTTCAGTCATTAATTTTTGACAGTTTTAATACAGTGTGCTTTGGAGAGGGCCTCTTTTGATTGAAATAACTAATTTTTCTGTTTGCTTCTTCGATTCAAGAATCTAGTTCTTTCCATAGGCTTTGGAAGTTTTTATCCACTATTTGTTGGACTAGACTCTCCATTCCCTTATCCCTCTCTTCTTCTTCTGGAATGCCTATTATTCTAGTGCTGTTTCTGATGGAGTCAAGATAGTTCCCTTAGAGTTCTTTCATTTTTCTTTATGTTCAGGTCTCACTCTTCTTCCCTCTGTGTCATTTCTAGTTTCTTATCTTTGATATCACTAATTATTTTCCTCATCTGGTTGACTGTGTTTTCTATGGTCAGTAGCTCATTAATAATCTCCTTAATTGCATGCTTTCCAGGATTTCTGATTGGTTCTTTTTTAAAGTTTCAATCTCTTGGTAAAGTACTCATTTTGTTCTTTGATTTGTTTTCTGAGAGCACTGAATTGCATGTCTGTATTTTCTGGCATCTCATTGAGTATTTTCAGAATTGCAATCTTGAAATCTCTTTGATTTATAGCACATAATTTCCATGTGCTCCAGCTTGCTTTCTGGGGATTTTTCATTTTCTTTCTGATCATCTTTGTTACCATGGTTATTCATGGTATTTGCTACTCTCCTTTGTCTAGGAAAAAATTTCCCTTCTATTGCAGCATTCTCTGAAGAGGTCTTTCTACTATTTTCCAGTAGATGGTGCTGAATCACAAGATTCTTTTACCTGTGTGATCTCCCAGATTTGACCTCCACAGATTCCACAGGCAGTACAACCTTGATGTTTGGTGTTGTGGGTTGTTTTGCTCTCACCATAATGGCAACCCTGGACTCTGGATCTCTTTTTGAGATCCAGCCCCAAGTACAAAACCTGAGGATCACTCTCAGAGAGAGACTGTTTCCACTGCAATAGCTCTTGGTTTACAGATAAAATATTCTTCAACCCAATACTGAGGGCAACGGAGGTGAGTTTTGGGAGTCCAAGGGCTGGCAGAGCTCTGGTTTCATTTCTTTGTCAGAAACACCCCTGCTTAAACCACACACTCAGGCATCTGCTGGTGCAGTCACTGTTCTCTCCTCTTGCTCTGCTGGAATTCCCCCCACAGCTCTCTGTTTTCCAGTCTGAAGAAATTACCTGCTTCCTCCCCTCTCCTGGCAGTGCCAGGAGCTCCTGGTTGCAGCGCTGTGTCTGAGGGCATTTGAGCTTTCCTCTCTTCTCCTCTCCCTGCTTATTCCTGGTTGCCCAACTTTAGATGTTTCAATGTGAGGTTCTCTCAGGCATGCCTCTATATTTAGGAGGGAATTCTTTGTTGAATTATAGTTGGTTAATTGTTGAAATTTCAGGGCGAGAGGCAAATCAGACATACGGTTTGCAAATATTTTCTCTTATTCTGTAGGTTTTCTTTTCTATTTATTGGCTGTTTTCTTTGCTGTGCAAAAACTCTTCAGTTTGATTTGGTCCACTTGTTTATTTTAGCTCTTCTAACTTACACCTTTGGAGTCTATCCAAAAAATCACTGCCAAAATTAATGTGAAAGAATTTCTTTCCTGTTTCTTTTAGAAATTTTGCAATATTAGTTCTTCAATCTAAATCTTTAATTCATTCTGAGTTGATTTTTGTTAGTGGTGTAAGATAGGGCTTCATTTTCATTCTTTTGCATGCCCATTTCCAGTTTTCCCAACACTGTTTGAAGAAATTATTTCTTCATTGTGTGTTCTTGGTGCCCTTGTCAAAAATCAATTAACCTTACATGCTTAGTTTATTTCTGGGTTCTATATTCTGTTCCATTGTCTATGTGCCTGTTTTTATATCAATACCATACTGCCTTGATTACTATAGATTTTTAAGATAGCTTGCTGCTGCTAAAACTTCCATTATTATGCTAAATAAAAATAGTGAGATGGGTATGCTTGTCCTTTTTCTTATGTTTTAAAAAAGGACTTTTATTGAGTTGCGTGGATATTTTACATATTTTGGAACTCAATCCCTTATCATATGTATTATTGGCAAGTATGTTCTCCAATACAGTGCATTCCTTTTTTATTTTAATGCTGGTTCCTTTTGCTGTGCAGAAGCTTTTTAGTTCGATATAGTTCCATTTGTTTATTTTTCTCTTTGTTTTTCTTGCCCTAGGCAATGTATTGGTGAAAATTCTGCTACATGAGATGTCTGATATTTTGCTGCCTATGTTTTCTTCTAGGGTTTTTATGGCTTCACAACTTACATTTAAGTCTTTTATCTATTTTGAGTTTATTCTTGTATATGGTGTAAGTTGGTGGTCTAGTTTTATTTTTTTGCATGTATCTGTCCAGCCTTCTCAGCACCATTTATTGAAAAGACTGGAAGACAATCAAATTTTAAAAGGGGCAAAGGACCTAAATAGACACTTCTCCAAAGAGGATATACAAATAGCCAAGAGACACATGAAAAAATGCTCAATGTCACTAATCATCAGAGAGATGCAATTTAAAAAGACAAAGAGGTACTACCTCATATTTGCCAGAATGGCTACCATCAATAAATCAACAAATATGTGGTAATGAAGATGTGGATTTAAAAAAAACCTTAGCACCCTGCTTGTTGGAATGCAGACTGGTGCAGTCACTATGCAAAAGAGTGTGGAGTTTCCTCTAAAAATTAAAAATGGAACTGCCATTTTACACAGTGATCCTATATCTAGGACTATATCCTACAAATCCAAAACAGCAATCAGAAAAAATATATGCACCCTTATGTTCATAGCAGCATTATTTACAATAGCTAAGATCTGGAAACCTCCCAAGTGCCCATTAGTAGGTGAATGGATTATATTTACACAATGGAATACTTTGCAGCTGTAAAAAACAAGGATCTCTTACCCTTTGAGACAGCTTGGAGGGACCTGGAAAGTAATATGCTAAGGGTAATAAGCCAGGTAGAGAAAGCCAAGTGTCACATGATTTCACTTTTATGTGAAATAAAATGAACAGAATAAACTGACAAACAAAATAGTTCCAGAGACATGGAAACATGGAATAGCCTGATGAATCTCAGAGGGAAGAGGAGTAGAGGGGAGGGAAGAGATTTACCAAAGAACTTATATGCATCTACACATAACCCATGAACACATAATAGTGTAGTAGGCCTGGGGGAAGGGGGAGGGGGGAGGGGGTCAAAGGGGAAAAAAGAGAGTTATGAAATTCTTTGAACAGTAAAGATAAATTTCAAAAAAAGGGTCTTTTATCTTTTCACTGTTGACTATGATGATAACTTTGACCTTATCATATATGGCCTTTATTATGTTGAGGTACATTGTTTCTATACCTTATTTTTAAGATTTTTTATAATAAAAGTATGTTGAAGTTTGTCAAATTATTTTTCTGCATCTATTGAAATGAAGTATATCACATTTATTGATTTCTTGCGTTGCATCCTAAGGATAAATCTTACCTGTTCATGGTATATGATCTTTTAAATTTGCTTTTGAAATCAATTCACTAATATTTTTAAAATTTTTGCATCTATATTCAGTAAGAATGTTAGCCTGTAATTTTCTTTTAGTGTCCTTGTCTGGCTTCAGTATCAGAGTAATGCTGGCTTCAATAAATGAGTTTGGAAGTTTTCTTTCATCTTCAGTATTTTGAAAGAATATGAGAAGCATTTGCATTAATTCTTCTTTAGATTTAAATGTAGAATCCATTAGTAAACTTATCTGGTATTGGGCTTTAATTTTTAGTGTTCTTATCCCAGAGATCTGAGCACAGAAGCAACTGGGACACCCAGGAGCAGGTCTCACCACAGCAACAGCTCCAGCCTCAGCCCCAGGGAAGAGACTCAACAGCCTAGACTCCAAGCAGCTCCATCACCTGGGTTCAGTGTTGGTGAAGATGTTGAAAGTACTTAGTAGCGAAGGATGAAAACATCCATGATGGTAAGGTTAGTTTGGGTTCTCCTGCTCTCCTTTTCCCCATGGGAGGAAATTCTCCCAAGAAGATCCTTTCAAGTGCCAAGCATCTCTGAACTAGTGGCTAGGGTGACAGGTAAAATGCTTCTTATGGCCTTGCTTGGGTGGTTGAGCATGGACCCATGAACCTGGAGGTGACAGTTTGATTCTTGGTCAGGACACAGGCTTAGATTGCAGACTCCATCCCCAGTAGGGGGCCTGCCGGAGGTGGAGGGGGCATGCAGTAAGCTGCTGATTGATTATTCTCTCTCATCATTGATGTTTGTCTTTTTGCTTTTTAAAAATCATTATTGTTAAAAGTATTACAAATGCCCCCCCTTTTTTCCTCCCATTGATCCCCTCTACCCCACATTAACCCCACTCCCAGGTCTTCCCCATACTATTGTCATTCTCTTTCTCCCTTTCCCTTCCTCTCTCTGAAATCAATAAAAACATATTTTAAAAAATGCTTCCTATGCTTTTCTTTTGGCCATTTTTTAGCTTTTGAGCTCTGCAGGGTTTCTGCTGCTTATTTGATGTAGTCCAGAGCTTCCAAGATCTATTTTTGTCAGTTTGTACTTTATTTGTTGTTTTTGGTAGCTTTTGTGAAGGAGACGAGCACTGGGACCTCCTAGGTCTCCATTTTCCTGACATCATCTCTGTATATTAAAAAAAAAAAAGTTATATTTTTATATTGTGTCTTATTTTATTTTATCTAATTTTATTTATCAAGTCACTTAACATCTCTAAGCCATAATTTCTAACCTGGGAAACAGGAACAATTGTATTTACTTCAAAAGCATTATTTTGAAGATAAAGCATCTAAAGTAATACTATATTACAGATTTAAAATTTTTTCTTATTTGTATTTGAATATGTCCAGAGACCTTGCTATACACTTTGAAAACTGGTATTTGTTCTTATTATACAATTCTTCAAATATGTTTGTATCAATTCTTTCTTTTCTTTGCTTCTCTAATTATATAACAGTATCCGCTATATATATTTCCTCAGCTGGAAAATGGTAATAATTTAATTAGACTAGCTCACAGGGCACAGTGAGATAGGCACCCAAAATTTGTCCCTACAGCTGTTGGAAATGAAGGCCAGTGCTTTTTGCTCCCCATCTGGTGCTCACTTGGCATGGCAAGAAAGGCGTAGAATAAGAGCTCAGTTCCTAACTTGAAACATGGGAACAATTTCATTCAACTCAAAAGCATTATTTTGAAGATTATATTAAATAAATCATGTAAAGTGACTGGCACATGCTTGATCAATGCTAGTTATTATTCAGACACTACTCCATCCTGAAAAGCCCTTTCCTTTCCCTGCAATACTCTAGTCAAAACCTTTCTCCTAGAGACTGAGACAATAGCTCTCAAAGTAGTTGTTGCACCAACTTATTCTAATGAGCAAAGGAAACATTCATTTAAAAAAAAAAAAATCACATGTTTAGGGCATCTTGGACCAAGATGCTTTCAGTGAATGTTTTTTCAATTGACCAAATAAATTTATTTTTTATAGTGGGGAAGGGGACCAGCTGGTGTTGCTCAGTGGTTGAGCACTGACCTATGATCCAGAAGATCATGGTTTGATTCCTGGTCAGGGCACATGCCAGGGGTTTCAGGCTCAGTCCTCAGTGAGAAGGACAGGCGTGCAAGAGGCAGCTGATCAATGACTCTCTCATCATTGATGTTTCTATCTCTCTCTACCTTTCTTTTCCTCTCTCTGAAATCAATAAAGACATATTAAAAATAAATAAAATAAAATGGGGAAAGAAGCCAAGGGTTTGACGAATGCTGTCTTCTGTGGAAAGTTATGCCAATCCCATAGAAAGACATTTATAAATTCTGTAGTAAAACCAGAGCCTAAAATGCTAAGTGAATTTATATAACTGAACTCCTTTCTTTCTTTAAAAATATTATAACCACTCTATTATTCTATGAATAACCTTTGCTCATGGTTGAAAATATAGAAAATACAATTAAGCCAAACAAATTCTAATAATTACTTAACCAAGAGATTACCCTTGTCAGTAATTTGGCATATGTACTTCCAGATGTTTTTTTGTGTGTGTGTGTATGTGTGTACATGCTGAATAAATAAATAAACAAACAAACAAACAAATAAATAAATAAATACTTTTAACAAAAATTGGCTTATATTATTCTTGGTTCTATGTTTTTTATAGTTATATCTTTAATATCTTTCCATGATAAAAGTTATAAGCATCTTTAAAGCATATTTTAAAAATTTATCTTTATTGTTGAAAGTATTACAGATGTCCCCTTTTTTTTCCTCATTGAGCCTCTCCACCCCTCATCCACATCCCCCTTGTTTTTATACAGTTACTTTCCAATGCAACTTTTTTCATGCAGCCTTTCAGTCTGGAGGAGTCCTTTCATAATGCCTACCGGAAACTTCATTCTTGTGTCAGTTGCAATATCTGCAATCAGCCAATTACGCTACCCAACTAGGGTCCACTATAGAAGTGATTTTGGTCAAATGAAAAATCTAAGTACTGAGGAGGTATTAGCTTCCTTAGTCCAATGGTCTTCTTTTTGCTTCCTTCAGCAATCTTGAAATAATTTTCAAAAGTAAGCATAAAGAAATAGAATTTGTTTCACCCCTTCAGGGGAAAGTGACTCAGTTAAGGAACATCTCTCTCCTCAATAGTTATGTTGAAAGTGCTCCTTATAATTTTCTGCTCTGTAATAAAGTTCACTTAGGAAGAGCTGGAAGGATTTCCACTTCTGTGGAGATGGAGATAGGGAGAAGGTGAAACTTTGTGGTGGTAGAAGTGTTGAGTGACATCCATGTAACTCTACAAAGAGGACCTAGGCTCTTATGGAGGACTTAATTACCTGTACTGATATTTCTTGGGGTTTGAGACATACTGGCTGTAATTCCCTGAGGATTTGTTAGAGAAACATCTCCCAAATTCTGGACTGTCATTCTTCATATGAGATACTGCATATGCCTTTCAATTTAAAAGAATTCTAGAGAAGATCTGAGGCTTCTGGAATCTGTTATTAGCTTTCACAATCTGTAAGTTTGTGGTGCTTCATGGCTGCTAAAATTCAGTCTAAATAAATGTGATTGATTTATATCTTTTATTTTTCCAGAAAAAAATATTATTTTATTTTTTATGGTGAGCAGAGGCAAGATCAAGGGGAAAGACCTTGGAATAGATGAACTGTTTCCTGAGATTTTCTAGAAAGGAGCACTTAGAATTCTCTTTGGATTTTTAGTTAAGTATAATAATATATTTGGCTCACTCCATCAGCTCATCTTCTACCTCCATAGTTGGGAACCAAAGAAACCATTAGCAGTATGAACTCAGCCATGAAACCGAGGGTCCTCAGTAATTGAAGGCTATACTTGAGTTCCAACAAAAATTTTGTTCTTGCATAGTCCTTTCTCACTAATTATATATACATGAATATTAGCTCTACAACTTTTCAATAGATGACATGACATTCTGTGTCTTCACTCCTTCATTCTGAGACCCACAATGATTTCCCTCTAAGCACAACAACCCCTAAGTGTCTTCTCTTGGACCCTTACATTTCTGTTCTACTTGAACCAACTCTTTTTTATTAAATGTATTCAGGTGATATTGGTTAATAAGATTACATAGATTTCAAGTGTACATTTCTATGATACGTGATCTGTATATTGCATTGTGTGCCCACCACCCAAAGTCAAATCATCTTCCATCACCATATATTTGGCCCCTTTTACCCTTTACTACTCCCAACCCCCTTTCCTCTGGTAACCTATATCATTTTTAAAGATGCTTCATATTCAGCCAAATTAGGAAAATAAATTCTTACTTCCTCCTTGTCATACAGAGTTGTGCTATTAAAAACAGAGAAAGCTTAAAGAATGTTCCAGTGGCAGGTCTTCATTCTATGGTTTTGGGTGATTTTTAAATTTGAGTTTCCTAATTACCATGCCAAAAATAAGAGTATTATTTTTCTTCTGCTAGTTTCCCTAAAATCCACAGAATGTTTACACTTCTCTTTTGCCCCTGCAACTCACTATTTTTAGATATAATGTTTCTTTTACTTTGTAAATGCCAGAGTATTAAAGACTCTACAAAGGATTAAGGTGAATATTGATCCACCCACAAATAACTTACTGAAAAGTTTGTTTTATTTCAACTCTTAGACACACCCACCTATACTCATCAGAAGTAAGAAGAGACAGGGCAAAATTGAATCATCTTTTTCTGGGTGGTTATTAAATATCAGACTCTACACTGAGAATTTGCATATATTACCCATATGTCAGCTAATATTACCCTGTACTTTGAGATGTCCTTAATTTTGGCACAAGTCTTCTAGCACACATTGTGGATAAGTCAAATGCTCTCCCTCTGATTTCTGTGAATCCTCAAGGAATGATGGTCTTATAATCACATCTGATTTGGGGTTACTGTTTCTACTAATCTATCTTGCACAATTTTTGGTTCGTTGTTTGACACCAAGCCAGTTGGGAAACTGTTCTTTAATCTTGATTTTCTCCTAAACTACTCATATAAGCAATGTATAGCAAAGAGCACACACTATTTGCAATTTGGAAGCAAACAGAGATTTTACACTAATGTAGAATGAGCAGCTTAGAAATTAACTTTAGATATGCTTCTTCTTGTAAGTCTTTTGGCCACACTGTTCTGAGAAATTTCTCACTGACCATCTTTTCCCAGAGGCTCCAGGATACTTCCACATTTCTCAGTCCTCTCCTTCAAGGGTTAGAGTTAAGATTAAGCTAGGGTTAGTGTTAGTGCCATGCTACTCTGTTTGCCAGGCTCCTCTGGAGTCACTCTCTCCTATATTAATTCTTCTCATTTTTATTACATTAAGCAATTTAGTTATCTATCCCTTTATCCTGCTCCTGCTGACATAACAAAATACCACAGCATAGATGGCTCAAACAACAAAAACTTCTTTCCTTACATTTCTGGAAGCTTGAAGTCCAAAATCAAGCTTCCAGCAGGGTTGGTCTTTCCTAGGCTTACAAACAGTTGCCCTCTTTCTATGTTCTCATATGGCCTTTTCTCTATGCTCACTTACTCTTGGTATCTCTTCCTTCTCTTATATGGACACTAGCTGGATTGTATTAAAGCACCACCCTTATGACCTTATTTTTAAAATAACTTCCTTAAAGGCCCTATCACCAAATACAGTCACATTAAGAGTCAGAGCTTCAACATATGAATTTTAGGGGAACACAATTCAGCCCAACATACTCTTCTTAAGGCTTATCATTTTGTATCTAAACATGCATTAACATGCTCTATAAAACATAGTTCCACACATGCTCAGGGCTCACTCTTCAGATGCTTTGAGATCTCATTCTCTTTCCCTCTCTCTCTTAGAAAAGAATAATGCAGTAGACTGAAAAATAGGCACCACAAAAAACCAGGTTGTAATCCTTTGAACTTGTAAATGTTTCCTTACTTAGAAAAATGTACTTTGCTAACGTGATTAAGTTTATCATTTTTAGATGGGGAAATTATCCTGGATTATCCATGTGGGCCTTAAATGCAGTCACATGTATTTCTTTTAAAAAAATTATCTTTATTGTTGAAAGTTCCCTCCCCCCCCTCCCCATTGACCTCCTCCACCCCGCACCAGCCCAACCCAGGCCTTCACCACACTATTGTTTGTGTCCATGGGATACGCATATATGGATATGAATTCTTTGGTTAATCTTTTCCCACCCAGCCACCCACCTGCCCCCAACCTCCCTCTGAGATTCGACAGTCTGTTCCATGCTTCTATGTCACTGAATCTGTTTTGTTCATCAGTTTATTTTGTTCATTAGTTTCCACATATGAGTGAGATCACGTGATACTTGTCTTTCTCTGATGGTCTTATTTTGCTTAGCGTAATACTCTCCAGGTCCATCCATTTCTATCCTAAAGGGTAAGAGATCATAATTTTTTACAGCTGCATAGTATTCCATGGTGTAAATGTACCACAGCTTTTTTATGCACTCATCCACTGTTGGACACTTGTGCTGTTTCCAGATCTTAGCTGTTGTAAATTGTGCTGCTATGAACATAAGTGTCCATAATTTTTTTCTGATTGGTGTTTCGGGTTTCTGAAGATAGATTATTAGAAGTGAGATCACTGGGTCAAATCATAGTTCCATATTTAATTTTTTGAGGAAATTCCATACTGTTTTGCATAGTAGCTGCCATTTTAATGCTTTATGCCTATGTTTCTCTCTCTCTATTTCTTATTATTACAGCAGTCCTTTTAACATTTCTTGCAATGCTGGTTTGGTGGTGATAAATAACTTTAACCTTTTTTTTTTTTGTCTAGGAAACTATTTCACCATCTATTTTGAATGATAGCCTTGCTAGATAGAGAAGTTTTGGTTTCAGATCTTTGCTTTTCATCACTTTGAATACTTCAAGTAATTCCCTTCTGGCCTGTAGACTTTCTGATGAGAAATCAGCTGACAGCCTTATGGGAGGTCCTTTGTAGGTAACAAATTGCTTTTCTCTTGCTGCCTTTAAGATTGTCTCTTTGTCTTTAATTTTTGGCATTTTAATTATGATGGCATTATAATTAAATTTTTTAAAATTTAAATCTTTTATAAGATTTATCAGGATGATAACTTAGTTATATAATGTCTAATCACTGAAGTGTATACCTAAAACTAATATAATATTGTATGTCAACTTTAATGAAAAAAATCACACGTATTCTTATAAGAGGGTAGCAGAGTGTGATCTCACACACATAATGGAAAAGGTAATATGAAGAATAAGCAATGGCCTTGATCAGCATGGCTCAATTAGTTGGGCAATGTCCCATGCACCAAAACATTGCCAGGTCATTCCAAGTCAGGGCACATGCCGAGGTTTCAGACTTGATCTCTGGTAGGGGTTGTGCAAGAGGCAGCAGATGAGTGTTTGGCTTTCATATAGATGTGTCTCTCTTTCTCCCTCTCTCTCTTTCTCTCTTAAAAATATCTGTTAAGAAAAAATTTTTAAAAAGAACAAACATAGAGATTTGAAAATTGAGGGCATATGGTCACAAACAAGTAACAGCAATAGCTATCAGAAACAGAGGCAAGAAACTGAATCTCCTATCCAGCTTCCGAAGGGAGTGAAGACCTACTGACACCCAAAGGTATTGACTTTGAACTTTTGATCTCCAGAACTATAAGGAAATTAATGTGTATTGTTTTAAGCCATCAAGTTTGTGGTAATTTGTTATAGCAGTGACAGAAAATATAGATGGGAAGAAAGTAAAGACAAATTTTCTTATTGATGGAAACTTATGTCACCACCAATTTCCTTCCCCCACCACACACACTTTAGGAGGCAAGAGAAGTTATATATTGGGTGGGGAATAAATAGATTTTCACCGTGATACACATACATTATTTTATCCAATTTTCACAAAAATATTTTAAGGTAAGAATTATGATCTTGCTATTATTGATAAGGAAACTGAGACTTGGAAGGCTTAAATGATTTGTTAGAGGTTACACAACTGACAAGTGGTACTACCATGATTTCAACTTAGAAGAAGGAAATTCAAGGTATTAAATCAATGTATAAGAAAATATTAAGCCCAGCCTGGTGTGACTCAGAGGCTGAGCATCGACCTGGGATCCAGGAGATTGGGGTTCGATTCCAGGTTGGGGCACATGCCCGGGTTGCAGGCTGCAGCTGATCAGTGATTTTCTCATCATTGATGTTTCTATCTCTCTCTCTCCCCCTCCTTTCCTCTCTCTGAAATCAATAAAGATATGTTTTAAAAAAAAGAAAAATAAAATATTAAAGTAACACTAAACTGAAGTAGAAACTTTCCTAAAGCTTAAAAAAATCCTGCTCCTTTATTTAGTGGTTTTATTCAATGATTGTAGACATTTTCACCAATACAGAAGTCATAATAGTAGTTAATATTCCAAACTGAAAACGTGCATCAGGTTTTTGTTAATGTAAGCTTTAAGAATCACTTAGAAATTGGGTTCTCATAGAAATATTTTCAGGAGTGAAAGAATTTAATTCTACCCCTTGCTCTGTAATTGACTATGGAGGACATCATGATCAATTCTTTCAAGACTACAAAAAAATGGCAGGTGCAATCCCATCTTACCTCATCATAAAAGGTGAAATTAAGGGTGGGATTCTTTGAAAGGTCTTGGAGGAAGCTTAATTTTATTTGAATCTTGAATAATAATGTTTATAAGAGGAGAAAGGGGAAGATAACTTCAGACCAAGGGAATAGTGTGAGAAAAGGCATGCATGCAAGGAACTGCTGAGAAAACATAATCTTCCCTATATTTAGAAATAGAAGAGATGATTGGATTGGGGATGAAGTGTGGAGGAGAATGTAGGCTCTAGTTGTGGTTACCAACTGAGAAGTTAGTTAAGCCTCATTTCCTTTTTGATAGGGTCACTAGAGAGATAAATGATAAGAATGCTATAGATAAAAATAATATGGATTTCAGAAAGATTCTGATAAGGTCATGGAATAACTTCATCTGGGTAACAGTATTGCCCAGGAAGTTAGTAACTGGAAGATCTTTACCAAAGAGTGATGATTAATGGAATGATGTTAAACTTAGAGGGAGTTCTTTAATAGTGTCACATTACTAAAAGTCATGCAGATCATGTGTGCAGGTTATATAAGATTTAGAAATAAAGTTAAAATGAAGAATGAAAGAATCAAGATTCATAAAGCTCTCTACAGAGTAAAAGTTTAATAAGATTAAGCAAAGCATTAATTCTTGCATGCTTTCATTTATTGAACACCTACTATATATTAAGCACTAGGATAGGTGGTAATAATACAAAGATAAACAAGGCAAAGTTACTCAAAAGACTCACAGTCTCACTGGGGGAGGCAGATAAATCAATTTTATCACTACAGTGTGATAAGTAGTACTTTGGTAGAAGCACAGAATGCTATAGGAAGACAGAGAACAGGCATTTAAATGAGAAAGATATTTATGAGGATGTGATGTTTAAGAAGAATTTTAAAGAAAATAACCAGGAGTGAAGAAAGAAAGATGATATTTTAGGTAGAGAAAACCAAAAAGCTTTGAAACAGTAAAGCATATTTCATGAACCCTAAGTAGTAAGGTCTGACTCTAAGTAATGATGGGTATTGAAGAGGGATACAGAAATGAAATTCAACTGTGAGCTCATGGAAATTGAAATCAGGATATATCCACTTTGATGTTACCAACAACTAATATAGAACCTGAAACAGAATAGGACTCCAAGAAGTATTTTTTGAATGAATACATTAATGAACAGCATAAGTTATATCTTAGATTCCCTTAGAAGGGCTTTCAGTGTTAAACTTGAAAGTTTAAACTTCATCTTATTGAGATGGAGAGGCCATTGAAGTTTGTTAAACACTGAGTGATGTATTCACATTTGTGTTTTAGAAAGCCCACTCTGGCAGCAGTGGGACAAATGCATTATAGACGAGACAGTCTGATGACAGGTGGGTTACTGTTATAATCCAGATGATAAATTAGAGTGAACTAAATCATTAAGGAAGTGACAGCAGGCTGCACTGGTAGAACCAACAATATTTAGTAACTGATTACTTGTGGAGATTAAGTATAGAATGAGGAGTATAAACTGGATAAGTTTAAGAAAAAAGGTAAAAAAAAATTAACATTTAAACACCTTTAATATAATTATTTAAGAGCTTAATAGATGAAATTGTATTTCCCAGAAACAAGGATAAGTTAAGATAGGGAGACAAAGTATGTGCTCTGAAGTTACTGGAAAGACCTTGGTCACCATAATAAAGATGGTCAAAGGTTTTTGACTTAATTAAAAATAAGTCATATAAGAAATGGTTTTACTAGAAAAAATGTAGTGTGCATGTGGCTAATTTCTATCATTGGTACACCTCTTGGTTATTTTATAATTAAAATCAGATATAAGGTTTAAACTGGAAAAAAAATGTATCATTTTATAACAGGAGTAAAAGCTGTTAAGGATGTGTAGAAAGGATGCCTTGAAGTATTTGGGGTCTAGCTAAAGTTGAAGACTATGATATTTGGTAGTATCAATCAGCATGGTTTCTCCAACAAAATCTAGCAGCACAAGTATAGGATCAATGTCTGAATAGTTGGATTGTTCTATGATTTTAGTTTGTGGGTGATGTCAATGGAAAAGAATTGTGATAAAAAGAAGTGAAGGCTTAGGGTTGGAGGTGGGGGCGAGGTAGAAAGAGTCAATGGGGAAAAACTGGGACATCTGTAATACTTTCAACAATAAAGATAAATTAAAACAAAAGAGTCTCATTTCTCTCCTCCCTTTTACAGCAAAAATTCTTGAATAGAATTTCTTTTTAAAAATATATACATATCTTTATTGATTTCAGAGAGAGGAAAGGAGAGGGAGAGAGAGAGATAGAAACATCAATGATGAGAGAGTCATTGATCAGCTGCAGCCCACAATCCAGGCATATGTCCTGACCGGGAATTGAACCCCAATCCCCTGGATCCTAGGTCAACGCTCAACCGCTGAGCCATGCCCGGCCTGGCTTGAATAGGATTTCTGTACTTCCTATCTTCATTTCCTCTCCTTCAATTCTCTTTTAAACCCTCTCTAATAAGGCTTTGTCCCTATCTACCCACTGTAACTGTTACTGTCAAAGTCACCACATAGCTAAACTCAATGATCAATTTTCCCTCCTTATTTTAACTGAAAATTAGCAGCATTTGATGCATTTGTTTGCTCCCTCCTTCCTGGCTTCCAGGGTAATACATTCTTCTGGTTTCCTTCTGATTTTTCTAGCCAGTTATTTATCACCCTGGCTTCTAAATGTTTCAGGGTACCAGGAAAATGTCTTCTCTTTTCTGTCTATATTTATTCCCATGGAGAGCTTATCCAATTGCATGGCTTTAAATGTCATCTAAATCTTCCTGATTTTCAAATTGGTATCTGTAGTTTAGACTTCTTCCTTGAACTCCAGACTTAAATATCCAGCTTACTTCTAAACATCTCCATTTATTTAGGTATGTTATAGGTATCTTATTTTAGAGTGCTCTTTGTTTTGACACAGGACATGTGTAAAGCATGTTCACAATTATTTGCTTGACATTATGTACAAAGTATATTATCTCACTTTCCAGCTGCTCTGCTTTTCCTCTGTATCTGCTTCTACAACTGATTCCTATGTATCTTAATGTCTATGGTTCTCAGTTATTAGGAATATGCAGACAATGTTTTATGGACTCGTATAGAGAATCTTCTTCAAAATACGAGTATGTTTCTATGAACAAAGTCACTGACATCAAAACTCACAGGGAACAAGGCAGAGAAAGGCAAGAAAATCAGCTCATGAATTATTATAGGTATCTTTAACATGTCCTAAAACATTCCCAGATTCCCTCAATACTTTCACCTTCCCTCAAATTCCTACTGCTTCAGTAGTCTTTCCCATCTCAGTTCATGGCAATTTTATTCTTCCTGTTGCAGACAGAAACTTCAGTACAGTTCTTGACTACTTCCTCTCACACCCCAAGTTCATATTCTCTCTCTCTCTGAAATCTAAAGAAGACATACTTATAGAACCAGATAGTAGTAGAATAGTGATTGCCAGGAGCTAGATAGTGGGGAAAACGGGGAGATGTTGTTCAAAGGGTACAAACTTTCAGTAATGAGATGAATAAGTTCTGAAGATCTAAAGTACAACATGGTGACTTTAGTTAATAATACTGTACTGTATACTTGAAATTTGTTAAGAAAGTAGATCTTAAGTATTCCTACCACACACACCAAAAAAAGTAACTATGTGAAGTGATAAATGTATTAATTAACTTGATCATGCTAATTTTACAATTGCATAAATATATTAAATATCAGACTGTGTACCTTTAAAAATCATGCTGCAGCCCAGCCTGGAGTGGCTCAGTGGTTGAGCGGCAACCTAGGATCCAGGAGATCATGGTTCCATTCTGGTCAGGGCACATGCCTGGGTTGCGGGCTAGATCCCCAGTCAGGGGAGTACAGGAGGCAGCCTATTAATGACGACTCTCTCATCATTGATGTTTCAATCTCTCTCTCTCCCTCTCCCTTCCTCTTTCTGAAATCAATAAAGATATATTTTAAAAACAAACAAATATATATATAAAAATCATGCTGTAAAACTTAAATATATGCAATTTTTATTTGGCAATCATGCCTCAATAAAGCTGAAAAAAATAATGCAATTTATTTATTTAAATTTTATTTTAAGAATGCTATATTCGAAATACTAATATTTATGGCATTATCTTTAAAGTTTTATATTTTTTGAGATCTTTAAACTGATTTTTAGAGAGATAAGAAGGGAGATAGAGAGAGAAATATCGATGTAAGAGTAAAACATCGATTGGCTGTCTCTTGCATATCCCCTACCAGGGATAAAGCCTGCAACCTTGCCATGTGCTCTTACCAGGGAAAGCACTGGCAACTTTTCAGTGCATGGGACGATGCCCAAGCAACTGAATTACACTGGCCAGGGCTCTATAAAGTTTTTACATGATTTTTATTTGTCATTTTTGTGCTTTTGTTACTTTTTTAATATTTTCTATTATAATTTGTCTTTATTAGGTAGAGATAATTTTAACATCCAGTTGAAATATATAATCTTTTCACAATATATTCATTCATAATAATAAACCATGCATATGTTTTTATATTGGATTTTATTTTACAAAAACTTCCAGTATCAGAGAAAAAGGACTCACCATTTGTAATAGGAAATCATAATTAATTAGAAACATGAAAATAAATGTTATGAAAAGTGCTGAGTATATTAAGATCTTAGAAAATTCTGAGAACTCTCTGGATTTCAAATATATCGATCCTGGAATATGACAATTAATATCTATCAGAAATTTAGAAGCACTACTTTTTCACTTCCTTTAAGTCATCCTCAAATATCACTTTACCACATTCCATATGTACCCATCTCTGCTTGATTTTCCCCTTAGTACTTAATTCCTAATACATTGTCATTTGTTTATTTTTTAACTGTTCCCTTTCTCTCATTGTAATGCAAGCTCTATAAGACTGTGGATTTTTCTTTCACTGCTATATTCAAAGATCTTAGAATAGAGGTTACCATACTGTAGACACTTTTAAAAATGTTTTTAATGAATTAATAAATGATATATTATGGTATTTAGACTGGATAGAGACAGAAGTGAATTTGGATGTGAGCTGATCCATGGGGACCCAGGTCCAGGCAGATGCTTAGATGAGGTAATAAAGGAATAAGATGACTGAAAGAATAAAAATTGTGATCAGGACATGGAGTACAGGAGTTGAAGTGATCAAGGGTAGAGATAAGACCTGGATTAACTGGGATAATATACATAGACATTGAAGTTACCCAGCATGATGTCAAGAAAAGATGTGGAGAGGAAGTTGATGGCCTCAATGAATGTTGGGATTGGCCTGGAAGTCCAAGGATGGCAGTAACAAGGACTCCCATGTTCATTGCAGCAATATATACAAAGCCAAGATATAGAAACAACCTAAATATATATGGACAGATGAAAGGAAAAGGAAAGTGTAATATATGTATTTCCCAAAATATGTATACACATACTGTGAATAATTATAAAGGCAGTGTTTATTAAAATATATTTCATTTTCAAAATTGAGCTATCAGCTGTTAAAGTGTGTATAAATTTTGGGGGCGACCCTATGTATATATGTGTGTATGTATATATGTATATAGGAATGTTATTCAGTCATAAAAAAAAGAAATTGTGCCATTTGCAACAGCATGGCATAATTAGATAACATGGTCCTCAGAGGAAGTCTTTTTATATGAAGTTAGAGGAATAATAATAGCTTAAAATTACCACTTGTTAAATTTCTACCATGTGTTCCAGGTAAGGTATTTGGTATTTTAGGTATTTTGCATCTGTTATCTCAGGAAATCTTTACAACAACTGTCTAGTGGTATCCAAGAGTTTTTCCTAAATTGCTGAACAGGTATTCAGTAGACTTTCCTACATATTGACTAACTACTCAGCTGTAAATGCTACCAGGAATATAGAGGAAGCCGAAGTGATTGTAGTAGGGAGTGCTCTGGATGGAGAGATATAGGCAATTCTTATCGGTGTATTTTTCTGTAGTTACAGATATCAACAGTGTTTTTAACAGGAGGTGACATATAGGGAGTATTTATCAAGTATCAGCTTGTTACACTGTGTTTGGGGATAGGTGTGTGGATACTGAGTGGATTTTAGGTGGACTTGGACTTTAGAAATTTGAATAGGGCTCTCCAGAACTGGAGTACAAATTGGGGAGGTATGTCAGCTATTAAGTAGTTGGCAATTGTATTGACAAGTAGAATGATGGTGGCTAATGTGGATTAGGAGTCGGTGTAGGGGATAAAGTCTGCCATTTGGGTAAAGTCATCCACCACCTTAGGAAAGAATTTTACAAGGTGCATGCAGTGTGTGTGTGTGTGTGTGTGTGTGTCTGGGGGTGATAAAGTCAGAGATGAAATATAGACCCAGAATATATCCTAAGAACACTGAGAGGCAGCGAGATGAAGAAGTGAACCTTCTGGTTTATCATATCAAGCGGTATACCTTAAATACATACAATTTTAAATTTTCAATCTTACCTCAATAAAGCTGGAAAAAAGTCAGCCTTCTCTTGCAAATGTTTTTCTATTGGTGGGTGTATTATTTGATGGTAGAGTGTTATGGGTTCAATTTTGTTCCCCGAAAAGATATATTGAGATCTTAATCCTCAGTACTTCTCAGTGTGACCTGAAGGTCATTGCAGATGTAATTAGTTAAGATTAAATCATACTGGAATATGGCTGGCCATTAATCCAATATGACTGGCATCCTTACAAAAAGAGAGACACACATAGGGAGAATGTCATGGGATAACAATGGTAGAGATTGGAGTAATGCAGCTGCAAACCAAGAAACACCACTATCAGAAGATAGGAAGAGGCAAGAAAAAATTATATCCAGAGTCTCAGAATTAAGCATGACTCTGCTGACATCTTGATTTTGGACTGTAAGAAAAGTAATTTCTATTGTTTTAAGTCACACAGTTTGTGGTAATTTGTTACAGAAGTTCTAGAAAGCTGATACATAAGACCCTTAAATGTCCCTGTGATTTGGGTTCAATTCTTTGAGTGAAGTGCAGTGTAAACTGCAGAGACTATACATTAGGGATGCACTCAGCTGCAAAACTGGCTTGGAAACACAGCAACCCATTAACAAGGAACACACATCTTCTCAGTGCTGTCCTCTGGTGGCTACAGATCTCAGCTAGATAATCTTACACAGATTTGTTGATCTCCTGTACATATATTACATCTTGGGTTAGATGGCTGTAAAAGTCTTGGGGCCTGATGACTTTTTAAAATGGGGCTTTCTCCATTGTTCCTGGCACTCTGGCTTCTCTCTTTCCCTTCATACTTGTTTCACTAAATGATAATTGTTTATACCCACAATCTTGACTCCTCTAACCTCTGCAACTAGCTTACTGTGGGGTCATTTTTTTCCTTCTTGGCAGTATACCAGGCACCACTCTTGTCGTTCTGCTGGCTTTCAGACACTCAACCACTGAGCTACACCAGCAAGGCATTTTATAGTTGTTTTAAGGTGGGATCATGTCACCAATGAAAACCTGTATACAATATACAGATGATGTGTCATAGAATTGTACATGCAAGTCTCTTAGATCTGTGACCCTTGAATCTTGCCTCCTAGCTGTCTATAATGTATAAGCTGAACTGTGTTCAGTTAGCTGAATCAGGGTACCTAATACTAGAATGCAACCAAAAAGGAGTAACATCTGAAGAGAATCAGAAAACCTGTATTTGACATGATGGTCAAATTTCATACATACACCCATTATTATCAATATTTTTTCTTTCAATAGCAGTTATTAGTGAATCTATATGTATCACTTCCCCCATCAGAGTAAGACTCAGCAACACCATTTTGATAAATCAGTCTACTTTCACTGGGTATGATTAATCACTTTGTCATCTTGACCTTTCATAAAACCACAGAATGAGATCCTGTGATGAATTTATAGATCACATAATTCCATTCTTGTATTTTAATTTTCTTGTGAATAACATTCCTGTTTCTTTTTTTCCTTTTCTTTCCAATTACACTTTGCATTCAATATTAGTTTGTATTAGTTTCAGGTGTACAGTATAGTGGTTAGTTCACTCCTTTATTTTAAAATATGTGGAACCTGAGACCAAGAAATAAGAATTGGCTTCATCCAGGATATGCAGATATTAAGATCTAGTATTACAGTCTCCTGACTCAGTGTTGATATTCTTCTCCATTGCCATAGTGCTAGGGCTCTTCATCTAAAAACAAGTCCCAATGGAATGAATACTTTCCCATTTTCATTAAGATTTCCCCCCTAATTATCCTCTAAGGAAATTATCTAGCAGAGTTTAGCTGTATTAGTTTTGATAACATATAAAATTACATTTATCTAAGTCAACCTTATAGCTAGCTGAAATTGCTATAGAAAAAATCTTTATTGGCCATTTTCATTCACAATGCCTCTGTTGATCCCACTGCCCAAGGATGGTCATTAGGTACTCTATAAAATATGCATTCTTATTGTCCAGTTATTACTGAGAACGTAATCTAAAAAAGACACTAGGGAGATCAAAATCAACATGTAGCCTGGCCAGGCATGGCTCAGTGGTTGAGCATCAACCTAGGATCCAGGAGATAGTGGTTTGATTCCCAGTCAGAGCACATGCCCGGTTGTAGGCTCAATCCTCAGTATGGGGCGTGCAGGAGGCAGCTGATCAATGACTCTCTCATAATTAATGTTTCTATCTCTCTCTCTCCTACTCCTTTCCTCTCTGAAGTCAGTAAAGATATATTTTTAAAAATCAACATGTAGACTGACCAGCAAAATCTCTCAAGAAATTGAAAAGTTGTTCAATTCCAGACACTTCCAGGAGATGGCAGCATAAGGCAATTGAGCAAAAAGAATTGAAAATAGAAAAAAACTTTTCAATGTATAGTAGTTTTGTTTTGTTTTAAATGTTTTCATTCATTTCAGAGAGAGGAAGGGAAGGGAGAGAGAGATAGAAACATCAATGATGAGAGAGTCACTGATTGGCTGCCTCCTACTGGGGACTGAGCCAGCAACTGGAGCATGTGCCCTGACCAGTATTAGAATCATGACCTCCAGGTTCATGGGTCACCACAGTTGTTTTAAGGTGGGATCATGCTACCAACTAAAACTTGTATACAATATATAGATGATACATCATAGAATTGTACATTGAAACTTATACAGGGGTGGGCAAAAGTAGGTTTATAGTTGTTCATATGGAAAAAGACATGCAGGTTATGATTATTACAATAGCTTCATTAACTCAGAATGTCACAGTGGCACAGTGCACTTAGGTACAATCTTGTAAGTGCTCAAATTGCCAGCCATCATTATTTACACATTTCTGTAGTCTACTTGTTACACTCAAGCACACTTTGTCACAGAGTTCTTTATTGTCATCAACTTCTTCACATGCTTCTCTTATGCAGTGAATAATATCATCCACAGTGTGTGGTTTCTGTGAAAAGACTTTATCTTTGACAACACACCAAAAGAAGAAGTCTGTTGGCATGAGAGGTCTAGTGATGCGGTGGCCATGCCACTGGCCCTCGTGAACCTGTCCACCTGTTGGGTGTTCACAACTGTAAACCTACTTTTTCCCACCCATGTATAATTGTATTAACCAAAGAACATGCACTGATGTGAAAAGGTCACGTAGGTCAATAGTGTGAGGTTTACCAGGCAATGGTCATAGAGCATTTTAAAGGAAATATTGAGGTTAAATACACCCTGAAATCTTTGTTCTAAATATTTCTAAGAAGTCAACACTATGTTGTGATTAACAGTGAGATGACTAGCATTTTCAAAGGAAGGTTCTAATAATATGTGTGGGAAAACTCACAGAATTTATGATATTCACCTTTTATTGATTGTTCCACATGTGTCAGGCACTGTGTGCTGGGTACTTAAATACATACATTATTTCATTTGATCTCCATACTGTGAGATAACTACCATTATTTAAATTTTATAGAGAGGAAACTGAAGTTTAGAGAGTTTAAGTAATTTGTCCAGCAAACACTATTTATACATACAATATGAAATCCCATCAAAGATTTCTCTCTATATTTTTTATAATTTTTGATGTTTTTCCTTTATACTTTTGTCCTTGATTCTTTCTTTATTATTATTCATATTGATTTTACAGAGAAGAAGGGAGAGGGAGAGAGAGAGAAACATCAATCTGCTGCCCCCAGCTTGCCTCCTACTGGGGATCAAGCCCACAATCTGGGCATGTGCCCTGACTGAGAATGAAACCAACAACTTCTTGGTGCATTGGATGATTTTCAATCCACTGAGCCACACCAGCCTGGATATCCTTGAATCTTTTTAAAAAAATTTACCTTTATTGTTGAAAGTATTACAAATATCCTCCCCTTTCCCCACTGATTCCCTCCCCGCTGTACCTCTCCCTTCAGGCCTTCACCACACTATTGTCTGTGTCCATATATGCATACAAGTTCTTAGGTTAATCTCTCCCAACCCACCCATCCCTGCCTTCCCTCTGAGATTCATCAATCTATCCCATGCCTCTATGTCTCTGGATCTATTTTGTTTAACAGTTTATTCTGTTCATTAGGTTCCACATATGAGTAAGATCATGTGATACTTGTCTTTCTCTGATTGGCTTATTTTGCTTAGCATAATGTTTTCCATGTCCAATCGTGCTGTGCCAAAAGGTAAGAGATCCAACGTTTTTACAGCTGAACAGTATTCCATGGTGTAAATATCTGAGAAGATGCTTGATAGGATTTCCGTTTTCTTGAACTTGTAGAGACTTGTTTTGAGTGGTCTATCTTTGAGAATGTCCCATGTGCACTTAAGGAGAATGCATATTCTGCAGCTTTGGGGTGAAATGTTCTATAAATGTCAATTAAATTCATCTGATCTAGTGTGTCACTTTAAATCACTGTTTTCTTGTTGATTTTTTTGTCTGGAAGATCTATCCAGTATATTCAGTGTGTTAAAGTACCCTACTGTGATTGTATTGCTGTTGATCTCTCCTTTAAAGTCCTGCAGAAGTTGGGTTTTGGGGGGGGGGGTTCAGCCTGTGTGAGTCTTTTGTTCTGAGGTGGGTGTCTTGTAGGCAGCATATATTTGGGTCTTGTTTTCTTATCCACTCAGCTACCTTATGTCCTTTGGGGCATTTAATCCATGCATATTTACAGTTATTATTGATAGGTACTTATCTACTGCCATTTTGTTTCTTTATGCCTATGTTTCTCATTCTCTGTATTTCAACTTCTTATTACAGCAGTCCCTTTTAACATTTCTTGCAAAGCTGGTTTGGTGATGATAAACTCCTTTAGCTTTTCTTTGTCTGGGAAGGTCTTTATTTCACCATCTATTTTGAATGATAGTCTTGCTGGATAAAGTAGTCTTTGTTTAAGATCCTTGTTTTGCATTACCTGAATACTTCATGCCATTCCCTTCTGGCCTATAGAATTTCTGATGAGAAATCAGCTGACAGCCTTATGGAAGCTCCTTTGTAAGTAACAGACTGCATTTCTCTTGCTGCCTTTAAGATTCTCTCTTTGTCTTCAATTTTTGGCATTTTAATTATGATGTATCTGAGCATAAGCCTATTTGGATTCTTCTTGTTTGGGACTCTCTGTGCCTCCTGACCTTGTTTGACTTTTACCTTGACCAAGTTACTGAAGTTTTCTGCCATTATTTCTTCAAACAGGTTCTCTATTGCTTGCTTACTTTCTAGATTTTCTGGTATTCATATGATGTGAATATTGTTACATTTCATGTTGTCCCACAACTCCCTTAAATTGTCCTGATTTTTAATTGTTTTTTTTCTTTTTGGTTCTCTGATTGATTTTTTCTACCCTGTCTTCTAATTCACTGACCCGATCTTCAGCTTCTGCTAATCTGCTGTTTATTCTTTCCAATTTTTTTTTTTCTGTTTCTACTGTCATTCTTAATTTCCTTCATAGTTTCCATTTCTTTTCTCATGCTGTTGAACATCCTTATGATTAGTATTCTGAACTCTATATCTGATAGATTGCTTATCTCCATTTCATTTAGCTATTCTTCTGGAGAATTCTTTTGTTCTTTTATTTGGGGCTTGTTTTTTTGTCTCCCATTTTGGCTGCCTGGATTTGTTTCTATGTATTAGGTATATCTGCTAGCACTCCCAGTCTTTTGGATGGTCTCTGGTGCAGGCCAATGTCAGATGCTATTTGTGACTGGCCTTGAGTACCCTATTTGAAGTTTTCCGCACTCCACAACTTGTGCTTCCCTCTATTGGGGCTGGGTGTGTTTGGGCAGGACCAAGATATGCACCAAGATCTGCTTTTCCAAGCCATGTGTCCAGAAGCATATCAGGCAAAGGCTCAAAGCACCCAGAGGCTGTTATTCAGTCTCTTAATGAGCCTCAGATTATAGAAACTCCACAGCATGTGGGGAGAGGTTTTCTAGCAGAGTGGGGCAATTGCTCCCGCCCCCCCCGCCCCCACAAGCAAAAGCTTCTTGGATGGTAAATGTCTGCCTGAGATAGATGTCCTCTGCCTTATGGGGGAAAGACTCAGCACAGGGTTCCAGATAGCTGCCCTCTGATCTCTACCCCAACAGCCAGCACCCCTTAGATTTTCCTCACACAGCTCTAGTCCACTCTGCCCTCCCTCAGCTGGAGCCCAAAGTGAGTGGCTGCACAGGAAATTTTGTGTGTTGGCCCCTTTAAGAGGGTGCCTGCATTTCCAGCCATCTCTTCCTGACAGACAGAAACCCTACTGCTTTTCACAGACAGATGTTATGTGGGCACCATTCTCAGTTCTGGTGCTCTGGTCCTGGGAAGCCCAGCCTGGAGTTTAGGCACCAGAGTCCTCAGTGGGAACCCCCCACAGCTGAAATATTCCTCTGGACCTTCAGCTACTGCCTGTGGGAGCCCAGCCAGCCCTTCACACCTCTGCACTTCCTACCAGTCTCTATGTGGTCTCCACTTTTTCTCTTTGGTTATGAGGGTGCTTTCCAGTTGATTATTCAGGATAGTTTTTCTATATTTTGGTTGTAATTCCAGTTTAGTCCTGGGAGAGTGTCAGTGTAGCTTCCACTGCCATCTTGGAATCCCCTGTCCTTAATTCTTGATAATTTGAGTATGTTTACTTAAAGTGTAATAGAGACAGCATAGATTATTGCAGCATTTCTAAGAAAAATATATCCTCTTCATTCTCATATGAAAAGAAAAAAAAATTCTGAGCTACCCGACTCACTAATTAACAATGCTTTTTTATTTTTTTTATTTTTTTAATTTTTTTTAAATTTTTTTTTAGTTTCAATCCATTTGTGGTTCACCTTTCTCTGACCTGGGTTCCTGGCCTTCTACTTTGATTAGGGGTCTGATTAACAGATATAAAAAAGCAAATGTAAACTAGTTCTGTAAACAGACTGTGTTTGCTCTTTGTCGACACACAAGGTTGGCTCTAAATGCAGTATTTCTGGTATTAACCTGAGCCAAACAATTTTCTCTATTTACTGAAGCCTTGGGTTCCTCCTCACTCTGTGTAGATTCTGGTGAGCCAGATCACTGGATTCAATGGATTAGACAGAAAGCTGCACCAATATCTCCTTCATTTAGTTTGCTTTTTATAGCCTTTTCCTGCTTCTATAGTTTGAAATGCAAAAGAAAATTATGTCAAGTCTTACCAGAAGACTTTTGGCTGCCTAGAGACCTCAGTGGGTAACATTTGTACTGATAGTTATCACAGTCTAGCGTCTGGCAACCAGCCTTTCAAAGCCAAATGTTCAATTCTGTCTATATTATAAAGCTGATTAATCTCCAAAGAGCTGACTTACACTTACTAACTTCACCAAAGATTGGCATCTAAACCAGAACATTGGCTCATTATTTTATAATGATAGTTATAATTGCCAAAGGGATCATAATTACTCACTCTCTGATTAGCCCATTCTCTCCCTCTAGCTTATATGGGAAGTCAAAATATATCAAGAGCTTGCTTGTTGAGCACAAGTATACAACAAGTGGGACTGAGTCCCATGGTTTGACTGGTTAATAACATAAACCTCTGGCTCTTTCACTTCCTAGTTATGGGATTTGAGAGACCTACTTAAATTCTCAGTATCTCAGTTGACTACTCTGTGAAATGGAGATAATAATAATAATACTTTGTGGAATTGCTGTTAGGATTAAATTAAATAATAAATGCAAAGTGCTCAGAACAATGTTTGGCACATATTAAATGCTCAAAATGTTAACTATTATTATTTTTATTATTTAATGTACCACTTCATTTGCACAAAAGAAATATCCTGAATTCACTCCATTGGATCTCTCTGACCAAGCATATATACACTTTCTTGTGGATCACTTTACCTTATCAACTTCCCTGGTTTTAACTAACATCTGTATGTGGATGATGCCTGAATCTATATCTCTATACGCCTGACAGCTCTTCTAATTTTCACACTTATAAACTCAAAAGCCAACTGGGCATCATCACTTAGACTGGTGTTTCCCAAACTCTTTTTATGGAATGGCATACATAGAAAATGGAAATAATTATTCCACACATTAAGGTTAATGCACGAGTAGTACATAGCCTGAGGTGTCCAGCCTGACCAGGTGGGGACTTTAGCTGCTTTAGTAAAAGTCCAGCCATGCTGAGGGCTGAAGGGATCAATTTCTCCATGTCTTATAACACATTTGGGTCAGACAAAGCTCCAACCAAGATGTCTCACTAGGCATCTAACACTCAACATGGTCAACATAAAGTGATTATCTCTTTCTTAAAGCCAGATCTTCTACCTATACACACTATCTACGCAGATATTCAAGGCAGGAACTGGAACATTTTCTAGATTTCTCCCTCTTCCTAACCTCCCATATTTAGTCATTAACTTCTGCCAGCTTTGCCTATCAAATCTTTCTGGTCTCTGTGTCCTTCTTTCATGGCCCTAGTTTAACCCCTGATCATCACTATTGTAATAGCTTCCTAAGCTATTGTCCTGCTCTGCTCCATCCCACCACTAATTCTATCCTTTACAAATCACCATGGTAATCTAAAACACAAATCTTATTTTGTCGTATTTCTGCTTGAAATCTTTCATTGGATGCCCACAGTTTAGAACTGTGGTTCTAAAACTTTTCTTCTAAAGTGTCATGCAAGAAAGAAAATCCCTCACAAAAACCCTGAAAAAGAGTAAGGGTAGAAGGTGGTGATAAGCACTATAACTTTGAGAATTCTTTGAAGTCTTGTGTTTTATCTTAAAATTGTTCACTGGCAATTTTGAACTCTCAATGATAGTTATTTTAATATAGAAATAATGTTTCAAATTATATACCATAAACTTAAAATTGATGTCTCATAAAAATTCACCATGTTTGTCCTGTGCCTTGTCATACTTGTTAACACATTTTGAAAAACCCCAGTGTGAGAAATTGCCAAAGAATAAAATCCAAGCTTTATAACCTGGCCTCCAAAGCCTTTATGATCTGGTCTCTGCTTATGTTTCCAGCCTCTTTCTTTTTTGCTCCAGTAACACTGAACCAAGTGTACTTTTATGCCTGTACCATGCCACTTCTGAATTCTGCCAAAAAAACAACCTCCTTCCGCCTCTATCCCCACCCTTTGCATTCAATCACCTGGATTATTCTATTTCTTTTAAGATCCAGTGCACATGTCTCATCTGTCACATCCTTCAAGAATCCTCCCTTGCCATGTCACAGGCTAGGTTAAGTGCTCCCGCAGTGTTGTGGGCTTATATATTGGTCATAACACTTAACCCACTGCATTGGCATTCTTTCTTTTTTTGTAATCTCTACTAAAATATAAGCTCCTCAAGAACAGATTCTGTATATAAATCACCTTCTAGATGTTCAATAAAATTTTTAAACATGTAACTGACTCCTGTTTATTTTAGGCTTCCATTATGGAACAAGCTGCTCTTTGATTGATGATTCGTTTCCTTAGATACAGTAATATCATCAATCACTTACAACCAAGGCTAACTTTAAAACATTGTTGCATCTCTCTGATCCATTATGTATTTATTTCATACTGTGTCTCTTGGAGAAAAATAACCCTGAATTATTTGAAGACACTTTATGTAGTCCACAAATGTTATCCTCTTTCTATTATATACTGATTTTTCAAATCAAAGGCACTTACTTGATGGTCTGGGTAGAAAGAGGAAGAAAATAGAAATATGACAAACAACTAAAAGAAATACTTAGCCCAGCCGGACGTGGCTCAGCAGTTGAGCATCAACCTAAGATCCAGGAGTTCGGGGTTTGATTCCCGGTCAGGGCACATGCCCTGGTAGCAGGCTTGATCAATGACTCTCTCATCATTGATGTTTCTGTCTCTCTCTCTCTCTCTCTCCCTTCCTCTCTCTGAAATCAATAAAGATTTTTTTTTAAAAAAGGAAATACTTAAATAAAGACATTGCCCAGCTGATGTGGCTAAGCGGTTGAGTGTGGACCCATGCACCAAGAGGTTTGATTCCAGGTTAGGGCATATGCCGGGTTTGCAGCTCAATCCCCTGTAGGGGCATGTAGGAGGGAACTGGTCAGTGTTGACGTTTTTCTCTCATTAGTGTTTTTACCTCTCTCTTCTCCCTATCTCTCTAAAATCAGTAAAAACATATTTTAAAAAGACATCAAACAATAGAAAGGGATAAGAATAAAGCTATAAATTTAGAACTATCAGACTAAAAGTACTTCTGTCAGTGAATGGGTTCATTTCTCATACACTAGACATCTATTGGTGGCTATCTCGCTTGAATACATTTCAGAGAGAGATACTTCTCTACCCATTTCAAACTGTAAGGAGATTTTTATATAAACAATAGATTATTTAATGTATTTGGCCACCTGTTAAACTGCTAAGACTGGGTTTGTCTAAGCTTCATATATAAATAAAGAATGATGATGGTGTTGATGTTTATATTTTAGAAAATTTAGAACTGTCTGTTTCTTTGTAATTTAAATTTTCTCTCCAGCATTTCTGCTTTATCTCATCTTTTAGATGTTTGACATTCTGGTGCTATAGAATAAATTAAACCCATAAGATCTTCAGTCTTTTATATTTTTGAAACCTAATATTGCCCAAATGTAACTTATATGAAGGATGCTTTGAAAATAAATCTGCATTGTGGTGTACAATGGAATATTAACCTATTAATTTTAGGCTATTTCAAGCTAGAATTTTATGTAGAAAAGTAGAATTATTTTTCTCATTAGTAGTGGTATATTGTTTGCAGAATGCTATTAAATTTATCCTCTTGCCCCTGTGGACAGTATTTGGGAGAAATTGTAATAGCTCAGCAAGGTTCCTTAGTTTCTGAGGTATGTGACAAGCTACATTTTCAAAGCTGGCTGGGTAATAAGATTTCTGGCACATTTGTTGAATTGTAAATGCAAATCTGTGCACAATGTAATTAACATATTCCTGAAACAATAAATTATATCTGAGAGTTCAAAATGGAAACATTAGGTAAATCATAGGTATTTTTATTTTTGAAAGTATTTGGAAGGTGTTTTGAAGGCTCCATTACAGAAAACATACCATTTAATTTCAAATACTTTTATTGTTTGTAAACATAGTTCATACCTCATTTCATTATATAAAGCTGTTTATGTTTTCAAATGACACAGACTAACATAAGGGCGCTATATTTCCTTAGTGAATTCACAATGAATATCCATGGCCATTTTGCAGGAACTCCAGACCATGATTTTCTCTCAGATACTCTAAATTCCCTGTAGAGAATGAGGGGTGAGGTAAGTGGGTGGTATATCACATGCTCCATAAACTAGAACCTTTGGCCACTGAAGAGGCAGCTGCCACTAACTTCTACATTAATTATGCATATGTTCAGATGAAAGTAACAAAACAACCAGTTAGGGTTTAAGCAAATAATGGCTTATTTTTTTCACATAAAAACAAGTCTACAAGTAGTTTGCTGCTAGTGTTGATTTAGTGTTCAACTCCACCATCTGACCCAAGGAAGTTCTATTTTTTTCTGACTTGCTATTGTTACTGTGTTGTCTTTCAACTTCATGCTCATTGTCTTATTTTCATAAGATGCCTGCTGAAACTCCAGACATTATATTTACATTCCAGGCAGAGAGAAGAAAGGAAGAGAAAAGGGTCAGTGGCAATAGATATCTGCTTAATATCTTACTACCAGAACTGAGTCACATTGTCATTCTTATCTGCAAGTGAGTGTGAAAAATTGAGTTTTTGCCTTTCTAGCTTCTATAATGGGAAGTTTCAAAGGAGAAGGTCATTGGAAATGGATTGGGGTAGCTAATTAATAAGAAGTCTCTTCTTCTTAGGTCTGCTCTGGTAATGTCTCATATCACCACAAATGACAGTGCTATTAGTCTCATCAAATAGATTGTTGCTCACTAATGTTTACATTGAGAGTAGTTCCCTCACCCTGAGATTCAGGAGGAGTTCAAGGTTAATGATCCAGAGGACTTTTAGAGTGACAGTCAGCACAACATTCCAAGTCATTGCTTCCCTATGATCTCACTTCATTGTGTTGCTTCAACTTAGTAAATGTTCATGGTCTCTCTTTTTAGGATCAATTCTCTCCTCTTAAAATCAATTTTCATATAAATACCATATTTTATTGGTTCTAAGACATAACATTTGTCACACTGTTGCTGTGACAAATTTCTGATACTGGGTTTACCTTCAACAAATGTGTCTTACAGCCAGTGTTGGCCAAGTAGCTATTGTGATATAGTTGTCATTGCATGTACATGTGGAAACCTGGTCATAACTGTTCATAATAGCAACACTTCAATTGAGTTATATGCATTGTTGCTAGTACATGTGTTCAGATAATTGCTATTTTGAACATCAAAAACATTACACTGAGATTAAACATCAGAACAAAAGTTATTTTGTAAGTAGGAAGGTATGGAAATAAAACAGCAGGGTGTAAATTTGATATTAATGAATCAAATATGTCACTGGAGGAGTAACTGCAAACATTAAGACTTGGTGAATGAGTGTCAGTGGGTTAGAAGAAAACCTCAGAGACAACAATGGACCATCCTGCCTGTTTTTTGTTGTTTTTAAATGACTCATCATCAGTACTCTTGATAACATAGAGAATGATTCTGTGTGAAAATTACATATACATCAATAATTCTGAGTCAAAATATGACTGAAAAAACAGCTAGACTGTAAATGTGAAGATGTTTTAAGTATTCCTCAAGTATGTCTTTTTCTTATATTTTTATTCCTATGTATGCGTAAGAGTGATATATAATGAAAATCTGTCTGAATGACTCTTAAAATAAGTGTAAAATGACACTTCTAAGTGATAAGAAAACATTGTATCATAGGCTAATTTATAGCATTTTTTTTTCTTAGTATACCTAAAATAATGATGAACCTTACAGTTAGTGCCTTATTATGCTAATGAAGTAAGGTGTATATCTGAAGAAACAGCCCCATCATTACTATAGACTTGCCAAATTATGGGTGGGAGAAGAGACCTTAGGCATAAACTGGAAACTGCTGCATGGACAGTAGAGAAGACTATCATCAAGTAAATTTCAGAACAAAAATGAAAATTTAGCAGGAAAACAGACAAAATTGACTCATTTCCATGAAGATGATTATGAAATAATATTTCAGTATTGTAAATGTGAGGTGTTGGTAGCAAGAAAGTTCATTGGGTAACAAGGTTCTCTTTGTGGCAATCTTCCTCTGAGGTAGTAAGTTCTCATTCCTAGCCACCTGAGCTTGAATCACTTAAAATTTTGGGGGGTATCAAAACAATTTCTCTCAAACTTTTGGTTTAGTTTCTGAGGAAAAGCTATAGACTGATGTCTAAGTCACTGCCAAGTGGACTAAGTATTCCTCTGATAAAAAATGGGTCTCAAGTTATACTTGTCAGGAGTCTTGAACTTAGTTTAATGCAAAATACCTCTTAGCAATCCTTCTTGACCACTGACGCACATACAAGTCCTTAGAGACGTTTCTCTTCTACCTTTCTTTTTTTGTTCTTCCCATGACTCATCCTCCCACTGCTGCCTCCCTCCCCATGCTTCTATTGTGCTCTGAAATGCTCTTTTCATCATAACCAAACTCTCTTGTCTTCTTTTCCTCTTCACCAAACTCATTCTCTGCCTCCTGGTCTTGACTGAAACTTGCTTATTCCCAGGAGACATCACTTTCATTTCAACCTTCTTGTACTAGAGCTGTTTATTCTCTTATAATACACACATCACAGGGGCATGAGATAGGGTTAGCATTCTTCTTGTTGCCACTTCTAAATGATTATTCTTCCACATTTCTGCAAAAACCTTTCCACTTTTCAAACTCCTGCCATCTAGCTATAAAACCCTTTCCTGCCTCCTTTCCCTTTCTATTCCTTTATTATCCCTCAATCACCATCACACAATCATTGAAGACTGTGGCATTTTTTCACAGCCATTTTCTGTGTCCCACAGTTATCATCATGGACACAGCTATGGCAAATTGTCTAACACTTTAACTCAGAATTCCTTTTAATTTTTTTTTTTAAGTTAAATTTCTTGGGGTGACACAGGTTAACAAAATTTTACAGGTTTCAGATGCACAGTTCTACAAGACATCATCTGTACACTGTATTGTGTGTATCACCACCCCGAGTCAAGTCTCTGTCCATCACCATCTATCCCCCCATACCCTCCTCCACTTTCCCTCCCCAGCCTGCAATTATCACACTGTTGTTCATGTCCATAAGTTCTTTCTCTTTTTTCTCTTTTTCGTTCAATCCATCCACCACCACCACCACCCAACACCCCTCAACCCTGACAGCTGTCATCCTGCTCTCTATCTATGAATCTGTCTCTATTTTGCTTGTTAGTTCATTTTGTTCATTATTTTCCATATATGAGTGAAATCACGTGGTACTTGTCTTTCTCCTACTGGCTTATTTCATTTGGCATAATGCTCTCTAGGTCCATCCATGCTGTCATGAGGGGAATGAGATCCTTCTTTTTTACAGCTGCATATTATTCCATGTTGTAAATGTACCACAGCTTTTTTATCCACTCATCTATTGATAGACACAGGCTGCTTTTTTTTTTAACTGCGTGACTCCAAACATCTGCATCTTCACTTAATTTTAATAACACATTACCATAGCCACACTCTAAAATTTATTTCCCAGAACTATGTTAATCTTGACTCTTAAATTCCTAAGTCCCACTCTTTGATCACAGTCACCTCTTAAAATTCTGGACCTGAAAAACTCTAGGGATCACTATTTCAGCTCCTGATCCCCAAATATCCATGGTATCATGTTGTGATAGATTTCATTAATTCATTCAATAAATGTTTATTAATCACCTACTATGTTCTAAGCACTGTGCCTGGCACTGTGGTTACATCAATAAGCTAAATACACAGTGTTTCTGGTGTCACGGGATTATAATCTGCTGGGAGAAACAGATATTACTTAATAAAATAATCAGACAAATATAAAAGTTCAAATTGAAATAAGTGTTATGACATAAAAAATACAAGTACTATGAAGCCATACAACAGAAAAAGTTTGCTCTCTTCTGGGAGGGTGTGTTAGTGAAGACCACCTGAGAAAGTAACTTTAAGCTGAGATCTGAAAGGTGAGAGTTGGCTTGGACAGGTAGCTAGAGGGAAGAGCATCCAAAACAGAAAGAGCAGCATGTATGGACAAAGGTTGTGAGGCAAGAGAACCCATGGAGTGATTGAATAATTTAAAGACAGAGTGTTTTGAGTGCAGGAAACAAGGTGAAAGGAGAGGCAGAAGAGCCTGGAATGGAGACAGGAAGAAGGCAGTGCAGGGTGTTTGATACCATGGTGCAGAAGGCACTGAGGGCTCTAAGGAAATGAAGATATAATATCTGTGTTTCAGAAAAATCTGTGGCTGTAGTTTGAAGGGTAAACCACCTCTCTGAAGAGAAGACATCGTTCAGCCTCTTTATAGCTCTGAGCAGTTATGTAACTACATTCTGGCCAATGAGACAAAAGAAAATGTCCAGGTTTTACACAAAACCTCTTTAAACAGGAGGCTTTTCATGCTTCTTCCTTTGTTTCCCCAATTCTTATTGTGCAGAATGCAGACATAGAATACATGCTTTCTGGAGATGAGCAATGGAACCACAGTGTTGGGAAGAATGGAGCTAGTGCAGTTATTTGGAACAATTCACTTAGCATATTGTAGCATGTAGAGCAATAAGGTAGAAGTGCCTGGATCTTTGATGACCATGGAGCAACCACACCAGCACTAGAGGGCCTACCTTTGGATTTCTTCTATAAAATAAAGAAGTAAACCATAAAGAGCCATCTCATAGTTCATTGTTTCCAGGTCTGATGGCCCCAAACTTCTGTCTGATAGCTCATCAACTCAATTAGAAAATATAATGAAAGCAAAGCTATAATTTATAAAGCAACCAAAAAGATAAAACACTTAAGCAGTAACTAAACAAGTAATGTGAAGGAACCATATGAGAAAACCTTAAAACTATATTAACATATAAAATAAAATTTAAAGAATATAAAAGGGCACAGTGTTCTTGGCTGACACTGGGGTGGTAATTATTTTGCAATATATAATGTAGCAAATCAAAAAGTTGTGCACCTTGCCCGACCAACGTGGCTCAGAGGTTGAGCATCAACTTATGATCCAGGAGATCATGGTTTGATTCCTGGTCAGGGCACATGCCCAGGTTGTGAGCTCGAACCCCAGTACGGGGTATGCAGGAGGCAGCTGATCAATGACTCTCTCATCATTGATGTTTCTAGCTCTCTCTCCTTCTCCCTTCCTGTCTCTGAAATCAATAAAAACATATTTTTTAAAAAGTTGTGCACCTTAAATTTACACAATGTCATGTCAAATATATCTTAATAAAGCTGAAAAAGGTATTCAATTCTCCCTAAATTAATCTCTAAAATTAAATATCATTCCAACTAAAATATCAAGAAGATTTTTTAGAACATGATAGAGTGACACCAAATTTTATCTGTAAAAGTAAACATGGGAAAATAATTAGAAAAAATATGAAAACAGAATGAGGGAGATCAAATCTTACCAAATATTAAAGCATATTATTGTTATAATAATTAAAATGGCTTGATAATGAAGAAAAGTAGATCAATGGAAGAGAATAGAGAAACCTAGAAATAACACAATGTATGTGGCAATTTAGTTTAATGATAAAGTTGTACTTTCATTTTGTGGGGAAAGGAACAAAAACTGGTATGAAGACTATGGGGGAGGAGGGATAGAACTTAACACTAAAAGAAGAATCTCCAGATGCTTAAACATTAAAAAATAAATAAAAATCCCAAGAAAAATCATGAGTGAATTATTTATAGTCTAGAATAGGGAAGGCAATTATAAAATTTGTGCACCTTAAACTTACACAACGCCATATCAAATATATCTTAATTAAGCAGAAAAAGATTTTCAATTCTCCCTAAGTTATTTTACCTAAATTAACCTCTAAAATTAAATATAATCCCAACTAAAATATCAAGAAAATTTTTTAGAACATGATAGAGTGATATATATGAATTACAAGAACCTGTTAACAGTTGTTACCTTTGGTGAAAAAAGTTGAAGGAGTGGGAAGAGCATGTTAATTTTTCATTTCATATCCTTCTATACTGTTTAAAGTTTCTAACTTTATTCACATGTCCCTTTAAAAAATGTCAATATATTTAGCTTGGTAGGGAAAGTATGGCTCATTTTATTTTATGCTTTCTTCTGTTATGTCATTTTATTTTTAAAAATCCTAATGAAGTTGTATAATAGTTTTTAATGCCTCAGAATATGTCAGAGATTTCCACCAATAGAGAACAAGGCAACCCTAGCCTCAATTTATCAAGTTAATGTGTTAAGGAGAGTTGGAGTGTCAGTCTCACTTCTGGCTCTTCAAACCAGGCTTACACCCACTAATTTTGCCCTCGCTGGATCTCAAGAAAGAAGCAGCAAACATTAACTGATGTTAGACAATTAGGCAATTGTTTTGGATCCTCCCTGTTTCAGTTGGACCTGCCTGTACTTGCACTCATCTCTCTGGTATCAGACTTCTTGGCACTGTCTTTACTCTGGCTTCAAAACCTGTCTCTGGCCCCAGCTGGCAATGGTACACTTCTTTATTATATTCCTGGCAATTTGGGGGGCAGATATCCTGCATGGTTTTAGCCTTAGCTTACCCTTCTGACCCTGGCATCATCTGTTTTGGTTGTGTCCTTCCATCCTGGGGCCGCTTTCAACTCCAGTTACTGTTTCCATCCCAGCCTATCTGTAAAGGTGAGAAGAGATAGACCAGATTTTAAAATTAAGCTGTAATTCACATTTTTCTGAGCATATTTGATGAAATGGTGGGATTGGCTGACAGACATATATTTGCAGAGGAACCAAATTATCTTGTGGCTAATTCTGTCTACAGGAAAAGAGAACCAGGCATCATTTCTTGACTGAGAATGAATCCTTAATCCTTGGCAGGGAAGAACAATTCTGAATCTAATATGGTGGTTCCAGTTCTGATTTGTTTCTTAGGTTGGCCCCTAAAATACTCATGTTTAGGGCCTATGGGGAGCAGGAGAGATATAAATAAAACTGAAAAGTCTATTTCACTAAACATCCTGTAAGACAATTGGGACAAAAGCAGCACTGCCTCTTCCTTTTGAAAGTATAACAGAATGTTCCCATCATAAAGTCACACTTGACTGTATTTTTCAGCTCTAGGTTACTATTTGTTTGTTTGTTTTTGGCTGTTTCTATTGCTTTGTCAAACTTGTCATTTTGCTCATGTGTTGTTTTCTTAATTTCATTTAGTTGTGTGTTCTTTGTAATTCACTAAACTAAGAGGGTTATTCTGAATTCTTTGTCCCATAGTTCATGTATCTCCATTTCTTTAAGACCAGTTATTAGAGTTTTATTATTATTATTTTTTTGTGATGTCATATTTGCTTGTTGTTGTTTTTTCTTGATCCAGGGTTCCTTATATTGGTATCTGAGCATTTGAGTAATAAGGATCTTCTTTCAGACTTTACAGGTTTGCTTTGGCAGAGACAGATCTTCACCAGTCATCTGAGTTTGTGTTTCTGGGCATGTCTGCTTGTAATGCCCTTGGGCAGGAGGGGCCTGCTCTTATGGTCCATTTGGGGGCAAGTCAACTGTTGAAGCTCTGAAGTTTGGGATGAAGGTGTGTTCCACTGACTGAGAATAGTTGGATAGAACTGGTGGCTTGGTTCCCTACCCAAGTGAGGCTGTAGGATGACTACAATTGCCTGAATTCTCTGGTGAATCTTACTAAATGGTCAGGACTGAATACTATATTTAGTAGTAGATGGCACTATGAATTAGCTTCTCTGTTCTGGCAGGGCAGCGAGATGGTGCCCAGGGCTTATATGGATTTACTGTTTGGGGACCCTAATACAGCAAGAGTTTGCACTGAATTCCGTAGTCAGGTTAGGCCACCAGTTTTGCTCTGCAAATGGGGAAAACCACAAGCTGTACTCTCTGTTCAAGTTCCACTGCAAGTAAGGCTGTTGGATGGGCTATGCAGCTTCCCATGTGTCTTTTTTTAGGTTCCCTGGTCAGACAGAAGGCTGTATTCAGTGATGAGGAGGGCTATGAATTAGATTCCCAGCCTGGGCATAACTACAGAAGCAGCTCTAAAACCAGTAAAGCTCTTTATTTATTGGCTTAACTCAAGCCAACCTGGACCCCATTTTCCATAGACAAATAGGGCTACTGCCTTTGTGCTGCAAACTATCAGCTCTGCCTGCCCTTCTCTTGGCTTGAGTGCCACGGAGCTGCACTGCTTCCAGGTGCCCTTGTCAACCCTTCTGGTTAGATGGGGCCAGGAGCCACAGTGGGTGGGGCTGTGTCTCAGCTCCCTTGACTGTGTGGGAAGGGGAGGGGTAGCTCCAAGCAACTCTCAATTTCCCAAACAAGTTCTGCAATTGGGAAGGGCTTGGAGCTACCCTTAGTCTTAGAAATAAATCAATCCCCTGTCTGTGCATAGTAGGGAAACTCTCCTCTCCTACTACTGGCTTTGCTCTGAGGGTGATCAGCTCTGCTCACATGCTTTCTGGCTGGAGCACTGCTGGGCCACACAGCTTCCAGGTATTCTTGTCAAGCCCTCTGGTCAGATGTGGCTGGGAGACACTCTCTTCAGTGAGTGGGATTGTGACTCAGCTCATTGTTTGGGTGTGGCTCTAGGGTTGGCAAAACTCCTCATTTGAGGATCTGAATCAGCCATATTTGCATCCTGTCAAGTTTCCTGGTCAGAGTGTGCCACTGACTTGGTTCAGCAGATGACCCAACCTGCTGGTTGGGATTACTACTTGGGGTCTGCAGGTATGAACTTGGTCTATCAAGATCTATGTGCTGTTTTTTGTAAACCCCTCCATCCTTCTCAGTATGATTCTTAGTGATTGAACCCCACAGAGTCCCTTGCTTTTCCCAGTGTGGTGCTGTCAGAATAGGAGCTTCTGCAATACTGGGTGGCACTGGTTGTCATCTCTGGGTTCTCTTTCTCACTGAAGGAGCTGGAGGCTCAGAGGAGACAGAACCACATGATGCTGCACTGGCCTGGAGAAGAAGCGATGTAGTCAACTTGTAGCAGTTTCTCTTACCCTTTTAATGCATTCTGTCTTGGTCTCTGTAATGCAGGGGGTGCTTCAGCCTCATTTCCATGTTTGATAATTCTCTCAGTGGTGTTTTGTTCTTGAATAGTTGTTAGTTTTCCTTCTCAAAAAGGGGGAACAAAATCAGGAAAGGTATACATTGTCATTTAGTGACATCACTCCCCTTAAGTTAATTATGCCTTGCTCTGTGAAGTTTTGAGGGGTCAAAATTATTTCTATCTTTATGGTGCATAATTTTTATGATGCTCTTCTCATCCACATAGTCCAAAATGACCCACCTTATATCTGCACTCCATTTAGTGCCTGCTTGAAGAGGATAAAAAGGAAAGGGAAGAGATGTCATTTTTTAAAAGACACAACATGAAATTTGTGTACATCACTTCTCACATTTCATTAGTCAGAACAGAGTCATATGGCAATCCTTAATTGCAATGAAAACTAGGAAAGGTAATTTTATTCTGGGTATCCATGTGTCCAGCTAAAAATCATGGGTTCTTTTACTATCGAGAAAGGGGAGAGTGGATATTGCAGAACCACCAGCAGCAGTCCCTGCAGCACTAGTTTCCAGCTGTGGATGATGTTTGTCATTCACTCTTACCTTTTACTATACTGATTATGTGCTTTGATCTCAGCTAAGCATTTCCTGCTCATTACCAGTCCCTTTAAGTATCTTTAATAACTTTCGATGGTTTTCTCCATTGTAATTATTCTAAGATTTCTTGATTTGCTTCCAAGTACCCAACCCTGCTCTAGCCTTCTTATTGTTTTCTTGCCTCTTTATTTTTGAAAAAATAAAATAAATATTTCTAATATGAAATGTCTCTCATTCTTAAAATTACTTTGCATCCTGCTTTTTTATTCTGTCTTTAATAAAGTCTACCTACTTTTGCCAAAGCTATACCTCTACTCATGTCCTGATTCCATCCTTGCCTGCATTCTCTATAACTTGTTTCAACAATGAGTTATTGATTCTCAAATTTTATCTTCAATCTCTGTTTCTCTTCTTCTTGCAAACATTCTCAAGTTTCACCCTATCTTAAAACACATTTTCTAGACCCAGTAATTTTTTTCAATCATCCTTTTTTCTCTTTAATATCAATTTTTGAAAACATATTTCATGCAATCAATTTCTCTGAACACATCTTATGTTTTTCATCTCCTTGCCCATTACCCCACATTCACTTGTGGAAATCTTGCTTATTCTTCAAAGCCCATCTCAAATGCTACCTTGCTTATCTCTGCAAGTAAATACAAATTATTTGTTTTCTCAACTATTACTCTTATTACCATAGCAGCTATCATTACTAAGTGCCTGATATCTAGCACAAGCTTCATGTTGGTTATTCATTTAATCTTTATAACATCCCTGTGAGATAGGTATTATTTCCTCAATAAAATTACTTTTATTCATGCAAAAGTGAAAGAATGTGTAAAATAGAAACAACCATGATTCACCACTTAGAGAAATATACTATATTTTTCTATTTATTTCAGTTTCTAAAAAGATATTATGATTTATTCCTCTTTAATTACAAATATAACATATGATCATTATTATATGTACAAAAAGGAAATATATAAGCAATAAACAATAATCATCTCCCAACTCCTCTTCATGTGAACTCCACTGAGATAACCAATGTCATCAGTCTGGTATGTACTTTTCCACAGCTTTCACTTACAAACATGGGATAATACGACACACATTACACTTTGAATTGGATTTGCACTTAATAAAATATCTTGGACAGACTTCCAGGTCTAGATATATATATACAATGCATTCTTTTTATTAAAATCACAAAATCTGTGGTTTGGATATACTAAAATATATTCCTCTATTGATGCTTATTCAAATCACTTCCAATTTTTGTACTATTAAAAGCCAGGCTGCATATAATATCCTCATTTATACATCTTCCTGTAGTGGTACTCTTTCTCTACACTAGGGACAGCAAATCAGTAATTTAGAAATTAACTGAGTTCTTATTGTAATCTGAATGTGACTTTTCTTGGGACTGAATTAAATGAGTCTTAAAATTCACATAGAGAAAATCCAAAATGGCAGCAGATTGAGTAGAAGTTATACTGACACTCTCCTGGGACCAAACTGGAATTACAATTAAAATATAGAAAAATCATCCTGAATAATCAACATCAACTGAAGATGAGTTGGAGAGCACCCTCATAACCAAGGAGAAAAAGTGGAGACCACATAGAGATTGGTAGGAAATCCAGAGGCTCGAGAGTGCTGTCTGGGCTCCCACAGGCGACAGCTGCAGGTCCGGAGGGATATCTCAGCTGTGGGGGTTCCTACTGAGAACTCTGAGACCTAAACCCCAAGCTGGGATCCCCAGCCCAGAGCACCAGAATTAAGAAAGGCACCCACATAATATTTGGCTGTGAAAAGCAACAGGGTTTCTGTCTGCCAGGGAGAGATGGTTGGAAAGGCAGTCACATTCTTTAAGGGCCAATGCACAAAGTTTTGTGTGCAGCCACTCACCTTTGGTTCCAGCAGAGGAAAGGCAGAATGGACTAGAGCAGTGTGAGAAGAATCAGGGCTTTCAGATTCTGGAGATGGAGCTCAGAGAGCAGCCATCTGGAACCCTGTGCTGAGTCATTCCCCCATAAGGCAGAAGACATCTTTCTCAAACAGACCTTTGCCAGCCAGGGAGCTTTTGCTTAGGGAGGGGAGAAGCAATTGCTCTACCCACTGGAAAACCTCTCTCCCCACCCTGTGGAGTTTACACCTTGCTGTGGTCTACAGCCTGAGGCTCATTAAAAGAATAAGATCAATCAGCCCATAGGAAGAGATGGACCACTGAGAACTTAGAGTCTTTGACTGATCTGCTTCTGGACCCAGGCCTTGGAAAAGCAAATTTTGATGTGCATCTTGGTCCTGTCCAAATGCACACAGCCCCAGCAGAGGGAACAACAAGCCAGCCCAGAAGAGGGAAACCCAAGCTGTAGGTTGTTAATTGCACCAAACAGGGTAATCAAGGTCAGTCACAAACAGTGTCTGACATTGGCCTGCACCAGAGACCCTCCAAAGAGACTAAGAGTCCTAGCAGATCTACCTAATACATAGGAAAAACAACAACAAATAGGAAACCCAAATGGGGAGAAAAAAAAGTGAACCCCAAATGAAAGGACAAGATAAGTCTACAGAAAAAGAACTAAATGAAATGGAGATAAGCAATCTATCAGATATAAAGTTCAGAATACTAATTGTAAGGATGCTCAACAGGATGAGCAAAGAAATGGAAACTATGAAGGATGGCATGGTAAAAATAAATAATACATTGGAAGGAATAAATAACAGATTAGAGGAAGCTGAGGATTGGATCAGTGAATTAGAAGATAGGGTGGAAAAATCCCTCAATTAGAGATCAAAAAAGAAAAAAACAATTAAAAAACAGGATAGTCTAAAGGAGCTGTGGAACAACATGAAATGTAACAATATTCACATTACAGGAATCCCAGAAGGGGAAGATAATAAGTAAAGGATAGATAATTTAAAGAAATAATGGCAGAAAATGTCCCTAACCTGGTCAAGTAAAAAGTAACACAAGTTCAGGAGACACAGAAAGTCACAAGCAAGAATTCAAAGAGGCACACACCAAGACACATCATAATTAAAATGCCAAAAATTCAAGACAGAGAAAATCTTAAGGACAGCAAGAGAAATACATTCTGTTAGCTACAAAGGAGCTCCCATAAGACTGCTAGCTGACTTCTCATCAGAAACTCTACAGGCTAGAAGGGAATGGAATGAATTATTCAAGGTAATGCAAAACAAGGATCTGAAACCAAGATTACTCTATCCAGCAAGGGTATCATTCAAAATATATGGTGAAATAAAGACCTTCACAGATAAAAAACAAAAAACAAAAAAAAAGGCGGACTAAGGACTTTATCACCACCAAACCAGCATTGCAAAAAATGTTAAAGGGACTGCTGTAATAAGAAGTAAACATATATATAGAAAGAAATATAAGCATAAACAATTAAAATGGCAATAGATAAGTACCTATCAATAATAACCTTAAATGTAAATGGATTAAATGCTCTAATCAAAAGGCATAGGGTAGCTGAGTGAATAAGAAAACATAGCCCAAATATATGCTGTCTACATCAGACCTACTTCAGAACAAAAGATTCACACAGGATGAGATTGAAAGGATGGAAAAAAAATGTCCACGCAAATGAAAATTTAAAAAAAACTGAGGTAGCAATACTCATATCTCACAATATAGACTTCAAAATGAAGACCACAAAGAGAGATAAAAAAGTTCACTGCTTAATACTAAAGAGATAAATCCAACAAGAGGATATAACCCTGATAAGCATATAGACATCCAATATAAGACCACCTAAATATATTAAAAAAAATTCTGAAGGAATTTAAGGGAGAAATAGACATCAATACAGTCATATTAAGGGACTTTAGCATTCTACTGACTTCACTGGATAGGTGTTTCAGACAAAAAATCAACAAGGAAACAGTGACCATAAATGACATACTAGATCAGATGGATTTAATTGACATTTACAGAGCATTCCACTCCAAGCTGTAGAACTTACAGTCTTCTCAAGTGCATATGGGACATTCACAAAGATAGACCACATGTTAGGACACAAAACAAGTCTCTACAAGTTCAAGAAGACTGAAATCATATCAAGCATCTTCTCAGACCACAATGGCATGAAATTAGAAATCAACTACAATAAATCACTAAAAAGCATTCAAACACATGGAGGCTAAATAGCATGTTATTGAACAATGAATGGGTTGCCAAAGAGATCAAGGAAAAAATAAAAAAAACTTCTTGGAAACAAATGAAAATAAAAACACAACAACACTAAATTTATGGGACATAATGAAAGCAGTTCTGAGAGGGAAGTTCATAACACTACAGGCTTTCCTCAAAAAACAAGAAAAAGTTCTAATAAATTTACTAAATCTACAACTTAAAGACCTAGAAAGAGAATAAGAAAAGTCCAGAGTAAGTAGAAGGAAGTAATAAAGATTAGAGTATAAATAAATTACATAGATAAAAATAAACAACAAAAAAAACAATACAAACCCAGAGCTGGTTCTTTGAAAAGATAAACAATATTGATGAACCTTTAGCCAGACTCATCAAGAAACAGAGAGAGAGGACCCAAATAAACAAAATCAGAAATGAAAGAGGTGAGTTAACAACTGACCCAACAGAAATACAAAAGACTCTAAGAAAACACTACGAACAACTGTAAGCCACCAAGCTGGACAACCTGGAGGAAACAGACAAATTCCTAGAGAAATACAACCTTCTAAAACTCAGGAAAAGTCAGAAAACCTGAATAGGCCAATAACTACTAATGAAGTTGAAGCAGTAATCAAAAATCTCCCAGCACACAAAAGCCCTGGTCGAGACGGCTTCACAGGGCAGTTTTACCAAACATTTAAAGAACTAACACCTATCCTCAAAGTATTCCAAGAAATCCAAGAAGGAACACTTCCAAACTCTTTTTACAAAACGAGCATTAGCTTAATTTCAAAACCAGATAAAGACACTACAAAGAAAAAGTAGTACAGCCAATATCCGTAATGAACATAGATACTAAAATCCTCAAAAAAATACTAGCAAATCATATCTAGCAATATATTAAAAAGATCATACATCATAACCAAGTGGGATTTATTCCAGGGATGCAAGGCTGGTATAATATTCACAAATCAATAAATTATACATCACATAAACAAAATGAAGAACAAAAATCATATGATCATATCAATAGATGCAGAAAAAGCATTCTACAAACACCTATTTTTGATAAAAACTCTCAGGAAAGTGGGAATAGAGGGATGATACCTCAACATAATAAAGGCCATATATGACAGACCTACAACCAGCATCATACTCCATGGGCAAAAACCAAAACCATTTCCATTAAAAACAGAAACAAGACAGGGGTGTCCACTTCCGCCACTCTTCTTCAACATAGTACTGGAAGTCCTAGCCACAGGGATCAGAAAAGTAGAAAACATAAAAGCACCCAAATTGGAAAGGAGGAGGTAAAACTGTCATTATTTGCAGATGACATGATATTGTACATAGAAAATCCTAAAGACTCCACCAAAAAACTACTAGTTTAATAAATGAATTCAGCAAGGTAGCGGGATACAAAATTAACATCCAGAAACCAATAGCATTTTTAAATACCAATAATGTATTCTCAGAAATAGGAACTAAAAAACCAATACTATTTACTATCGCAACAAAAAAAATTTAAGATACCAAGGAATAAACTTAACCAAGGAGGTCAAAGATCTGTACCTGGAAAACTACAGGATAGTGAAAAAAGAAATAGAAGAACATATAAACAACGGGAAGAATATGCCGTGTTCATGGATTGGAAGAATCAACATCATTAAAACGCCCATATTACCCAAAGCAATCTATACATTCAATGCAACTCCTATTAAAATACTAACAGCATATTTCACAGAACTAGAACAAATATTCCAAAAATTTACATGGAACTAAAAAGAACCCCGAATAGCAGCAGCCGTCTTGAGAAAGAAGAACAAAGTTGAAGGGATCATTTTACCGGATATCAAACTATGTTATAAAGCCATTGTAACCAAAACAGCCTAGTATTGGCACAACAGACATATAGATCAGTGAAATAGAACAGAGATCACAGATATCGACCCCCACCATTATGGTCAATTAATCTTTGACAGAGGAGGCAAGAGTATACAATGGAGTAAAGATAGTCTCTTTAATAAATGGTACTGGGAAAATTAGACAGGTACATGCAAAAAGATGAAACTAAATCACCAACTTACTCCATACACAGGAATAAATTCAAAATGGATAAAACACTTAAATGTAAGTTACAAAACCATAAAAATCCTGGGGAAAAAAAGGCAGTAAATTCAGAGACATCTAATGTAGTGAAATTTTCACTGATACATCTCCTAGGGCAAGAGAAACAAAGGAGAAAATCAACAAATGGGACTACATCAAACTATAAAGCTTCTTTACAGTCAGAGAAATCAGCCTCAAAATACAAAGGAAACCCACGGTATGGGAGAACATATTTGCCAAAGATCTATCTCACAAGGTACTGATTTCCAAAGTGTACAAAGAACTCATACAATTCAACATTAGGAAGACAAATAATCCAATTAAAATGGGGTGAGGACTTGAATAAACACTTTTCTAAAGAGGACATACAGATGGCCAAGAGACATATGAAAAAATGCTCAACATCGCTAATTGTCAGAGAGATGCAAATTTAAACCACAATGAGGTATCACTTCACACCTGACAGAATGGCTACCAGCAACAAATCAACAAATGGCACATGCTGGCTAGGATGTGAAGAAGGGGGAACCCGGGTACAATGCTGTTGGGAATGCAGACTGGTTCATCCACTATGGAGTACAATAAGAAGGTTCCTCAAAAAATTAAATATGAAGAAGAATTAACACCTATTCTATTCAAATTATTCCAGAAAATTCTAGAGGAGGGAAAACTCCCAAACTCTTTTTATGAGGCCAGCATTATACTAATCCCAAAACTAGATAAAGACACTACAAAGAAAAAAATTACAGGCCAATATCCCTGATGAACATAGATGCTAAAATCCTTACTAAAATACTAGCAAACTGGATCCAGAAATACATTAAAAAGATCATAAACCACGACCATGTGGAATTTATTCCGGGGATGCAAGGCTGGTATAACATCGGCAAATTAATAAATGTGATACATCACATAAACAAAATGAAGGACAAAAATCATATGATCATATCAATAGATGCAGAAAAAACATTCGACAAAATCCAGCACCCATTTCTGATAAAAACTCTCAGCAAAGTGGGAATAGAGGGATCATACCTCAACATAATAAAGGCCATATAGGACAGACCTACAGCCAACATCATACTCAATGGGCAAAAACTAAAACCATTTCCATTAAAAACAGGAACAAGACAGGGATGTCCATTTTCCACACTCTTATTCAACATAGTACTGGAAGTCCTCGCCATAGCCATCAGACAGGAAGAAAACATAAAAGGTATCCAAATTGGAAAGGAGGAAGTAAAATTGTCATTATTTGCAGATGACATGATATTATACATAGAAAACCCTGAAGACTCCATCAAAGTATGACTGGATTTGATAAACGAATTTGGCAATGTAGCTGGACACAAAATCAACATCCAGAAACCAATGGCATTCTTATACACCAACAATGAACTTTCAGAGAGAGAAACTAAAAAACAATACCATTTACCACTGCAACTAAAAAATAAGTTACGTAGGAATAAACTTAAACAAGGATGTAAAAGACCTGTACTCAGAAAACTATGTGACACTGAAAAAAGAAATAGAGGAAGATTTAAACAAGTGGAAGAACATAACATGCTCATGGATTGGAAGAATTAATATCATTAAAATATCCATACTACCGAAAGCAATTTATAAATTCAATGCAATTCCTATTAAAATACCAACAGCATATTTCACAGACCTAGAACAAACATTTCTAAAATTTATATGGAACCAAAAAAGACCCCAAATAGCTGTAGCCATCTTGAGAAAAAAGAACAGAGTGGGAGGGATCACATTACTGGATTTCAAACTGTATTACAAAGCCATTGTAATCAAAATGGTCTGGTATTGGTACAACAACAGGCATATAGATCAATGGAACAGAACAGAGACCCCAGAAATAGACCCATGCCATTATGGTCAGTTAATATTTGTCAAAGGAGGCAAGAGTATCCAATGGAGTAAAGACAGTCTCTTCAATAAGTGGTGCTGGGAAAATTGGACAGATACATGCAAAAAAAATGAAACTAGACCACTAACTTTCACCATACACAAAAATAAACTCAAAAGGGATAAAAGACTTAAATGTAAGTCCCAAAACCATAAAAATCCTGGAAGAAAACATAGGCAATAAAGTCACAGACATCCCACATTGTGGAATTTTCACTGATACATCTCCTAGGGCAAGAGAAACAAAAGAAAAAAATAAACATATGGGAATACATCAAACTGAAAAGCTTCTGCACAGCCAAAGAAAACAGCCTCAAAATACAAAGGAAACCCACGGTCTGGGAAAACATATTTGCCAAGGATGTATCTGATAAGGAGCTAATTTCCAAAGTGTGCAAAGAACTCATGCTACTCAGTAAGTGGATGACAAACAAGCCAATTAAGAAATGGGCAAAGGACCTGAATAGACACTTCTCCAAAGAGGACATACAGATGGCCAAGATACACATGAGAAAATGGTCAGTGTTGCTAATCATCAGAGAGATACAAATTACAACCACAGTGAGGTATCATTTCACACCTGTCAGAATGGCTACCAGCAACAAATGACATGTGCTGATGAGGATGTAGAGAAAGGGGAACCCTCCTAATACACTGCTGGTGGGAATGCAAACTGGTGAAACCACTGTGGAAAACAGTATGGAGGTTCTTCAAAAAATTAAAAATGGAGCTGCCTTTTGAGCCAGTGATTCCACTCCTAGGAATGTATCCTAAGAATCCTGAAATATTAATCAGAAAGAATATATGTACTCCTATGTTCATAGCAGCACAGTTTACAATAGCTAAGATCTGAAAACAGTCCAAGTGCCCATCAGTAGATGAGTGGATAAAAAAGCTGTGGGACATTTACACCATGGAATACTACGCAGCTGTAAAGAAGAAGAATCTAGTATCCTTGGGACAGTATGGATGGACCTGGAGAAAATTATGTTAAGTGAAATTAGCCAGGTAGAGAAAGACAAATATCACATGATCTCACTTATACCTGGAATCTAAAGAACTTAATAAACTGAATAACAGAATAGATTCAATGACATGGAAGCATAGATCAGACTGACAAATGTCAGAGGGATGGAAGAGGGTGGGTGGGTGGAGGGGGAGAGAGTAATTAAAGAATTTATATGGGTATATGCACAACCCAAGGACATGGACAATGGTGAGGAGAGGAACTGGGGATGGGAATGGGATGGGTCATTGGGGAGGAAAAGGGACATCTGTAATATTTTAAACAAAAATAATATTTCAAAATTAAGAAAATAAATTAAATATGGAACTGCCATTTGACCCAATGATTCCACTTCTAGGAATATATCCTAATAAACTCAAAACACCAGTCATAAAGAACTTATGCATCCCTATGTTCATAGCAGCACAATTTACAATAGCTAAGATCTGGAAACAGTCCAAATGGCCATCAGTGGATGAGTGGATAAAAAAGCTGTGAGACATGTACACCATGGAATACTATGCAGCTATAAATAAAAAGGTTTTCTTACCCTTTGGATGAGCATGAATGGACCTAGAAAATATTATGCTAAGCGAAATGTCAGGGAGAGAAATACAATTATCACATGATCTCACCTTTATGTGGAATCTAAAGAACAAAATAAAGTGATGAACAAAATAGATCCAGTGACATAGAAGCATAGAACAGACTGACAAATCTCAGAGGGTAGGCAGAGGTGGGTAGGGAGACATTAACCAAAGAATTTTGCGCATAAATGCATAACCCATGGACAGAGACAGTAATATGGTGAAGGCCTGGGGTGGGGGTTGGGTGTGAGGTAGAAGGGGTCAATGGCGAAAGAAAGGGGACATCTGTAATTCTTTCAACAATAAAGATATATATATATATTTTTAAAAAGGCTATAAAATATACAATTTTTTATATATTCCTGTGTCTGATTCTTCTGCTATTCTGTAAAGCTTTTGCATGTTTTTCATTATTTCAATATTTCTGGAAATTTTATGTCTACATTAAAGCATTATCTCAGAAAATATTAAACACTCAACTTAGCCTTAGCTGTTTTTGCTCAGTGGTCAGAGCTTCAGCCTGTGGACTGAGGGGTCCCGGGTTTGATTCCAGCCAGGGGCATGTGCCTCTGTTGCAGGCTTGATCCTCGGCCCCAGTTGGGGCACATGCGGGATGCAGCAAATCAGTGTGTCTCTCTCACATCAATGTTTCTCTCTCTCTTTCTCTCTGAGAGGCTATGGAAAAAATATCCTTGGATATCCTTAGAAGAGGATTTTAAAAATTAAATAAATAAATAAACATCCCATTTAGCAACTGTTAGTGTTCATAGCAAACAATGGGTATTTATTTAGCACTTCTGAACTGTAGATGTTTCTAGTAGTTAATTAGAAAGGGCAATCTGAACCAAGTTAATTGGATCAGTTAATGAAGAGGTCTTAGTCTTTGCTGGTATTGAAAGTGGTCCTAGGAGTGGCTAATAAAATTACTCACAAGTGCTGGTTAAATAGTAATGTCGGCAATTACCTACATGGCTTTACATACTTACTCTCAAATGGTTAGAATGTTCAGCTGGGTGGAAAGCAGTAATTGTAGAAGCAAAAGCACTATATCGCATTGGCAACCTCTTGAGACCATGATACCACTCTCTAACAACACTGTTTTTAGAGAACTGTGCTTTTTTAAAAAAAATATAGAAATTGGCTACGAAATTTATTTTTAGATGAGAAATAAGAAATATAAGATAAATAAACCTCAAATCACTCCCCACAGCACCACAGATGAATACAAGAAAAGACTCAGTTATATTTGGAAAGCATTTATACTTGAAACAAAGAGAAAAGTATTTTGAATTCTGTCTAGATATGTATATGTGTGTATACACACATAGGCACACACATGCAAAGACTATTGAATGAATGGAAATTAATCAAAATATCAAAATGTTAACAGTGGCCATTTTATGTAATATAATTACAGAAAACTATTTCATACTAGCAAACTGTTGATAAAAGATCTGAAAATCCTCCTTTTGTAGAGCAGCCCCTTTAGCTTATTTGCTGGATCTCTAGCTAGTTTCTAAAAAAAAAAAATTGAAAGACCTAAACTTATCCATACATAGGCTTATGACCATCTACCAAAATCTTCCCAAGATGGAGTCAAGAATGACTATTCCCATCACCATGAGACAGGAGTTGGAACCATGGGGCAGGAAGAGGGTCAAAAAATGAGGGAGAGACACCAAACGGAAAGGGAATTCCAGGTGCCCATATGAGGATACTCGAAATGAATTGAAAGACAATGCAAAAATGAATGTATTGTACCTTTCTCTGAAGTTCAAGCCTATTCATGATCTGCTAATGAACAGGGCTGTCCTCCAGATGTCTCAAGATATAGGGATGGGTTATTCCTGTTTCAATTAGGTACAGTAGCCACATACTCTTCACTGTGAGAGTTAAATGTGAAACTTGGTAAATGGGTATCACTAATATTTTCGGAGTGATGAGACCAAGAAAAACTTCACCTAATCGAATCTTAACAAAGCCTAGTTCTTACACTGATCATATGCTAGTAGAACTTTTTGTTTGTTTGGTTTTTCCTGGCTATCAGAATTGGATATCTAAACTGTAGCATCAGTAAAATGCTATTTTTGTCCCTATATCGCCCTTCCTTAGCAACACAGATCAATTTTTTATCATAAGATTTTCTAAACTTCTTATTCTGAAACAATTTATTTACAGATAAGTTACAAAGATAGTTACAGAGAATTATTGCATACCTTCTACCCAGCTTTCCCTAATGTTATTGTTATCTATTACATTTATCAAAACTAAGAAATCAGAATTGCTACAGCATTATTAACTAAACTACAAACTTTATTTGAATTTCACCAATTGTTCCCACTTATGCTCTTTTTCTGTTTCGGTCATCATATTTTCCTAGTCTCTTTCAATCTGCAACAATTTTTCAATCTTTCATTGCTTTTCATGATCTTGACACTTTTGAAGAACACTGGCCTGATATTTTGTAGAATGTCCCTCAGTTTGGGTTTGTCTGACCTTTTCTCATGATTAGGCTGTGGTGATAAATTTTTAAAGGAGAAATAGAATAGTTACATAACTTCAAAGTATCTCCCCCAGAATACTTATTAAATGATTTGATGGTTTCAATATATGTCAAAAAATTCCTTGATACTCCTCCCTCCAAGAGGTTTAATTTATTTCCCCGGCCCTTGAGTATTATTAACTAAGCTTAGTAACTTTCTTCTTGGAAATAGAATACGAAAAGAGAAAAAACAGTATATTTACAATGGAAAAACCTGGGATACCACCTTAACCAAGTTATCAAGGTTATTATCACCAGAAATAAGTTGATTAGTACTTGTTAATATCATGTATCCCTGATACAATGCAATGAGAAGGGCACTTTGTCTCTGTGTTATCCTAAAAAATCAAATTTTAAAATGAATTACTCTTGACTATTGTTAGAGGTCCTGGCTGAGCCTAAACAATATTGCCTGGGCTCTCTGGTGTACTGATTATCTTTTTCCCATGTGGAAAGAGCCTGGGAAAGGATGTCTGTTTGAAGGGTTTGCTGAGTGGATGGAAGAGGAGAGGGCCATGGAGAGGAATGCCTGATTATTATTCTCTGAGCTGACTTTCATGTGGTATGTTTAAGCCCTAGGGAGAGTGAAGCTCTACCTTTAAGGCAAACAGAGCTTTTTGAGATTTGAAGCTTACCTTGGTGCTCAGGCAATAGAGTGCAACACAACTTATAGAGAGAAGCATTATCCCAATTCTGGGAAGAACACAACATGGCTCTGATTCATTTAGGAGTGAAGGAAATGTAGTACAATTTTTGTACCTTGAGGGCTGCAGCTTTGGTCTGCTTGGTTCTACCAAGACTTTGCCTCAAATTTAGCATGTCTAAGCCTGATACTACAAGTGGGAAAACAGGTCTGAGGAACCTGACACTAGATAGGATTGCAGGAACATAAAAGGGAATAGAGGCTGAGGACACTGACCCCTGAACACAACCTAGGAGATGACAGGCCCATTCTTTGGAAAGAATAGAGCCACAGGCCTGTATCTTGGCTTGGCATTAACCTCAGATTTTTCAGAACACGGCATATAGAGAGGTTAGAAATCCCATAGTGGATCATTTTTGTGTGGTAGAGTTACTATGTGGCATTCGGAGTTCCATGTCTATAGTGACAGATGGTTCATTAGAGTCCCGCAAGGTTAAACATACTTATGTTTCCGTAGCTGTCTTCACTTCTATTGCAATATTCTGATATACATTGGGATTCCTCAGAGAAGAAAAATTTTTAATTAAATTAAATTTAAAAATTTAAAATACCCCTGAAATATCCTAAATTGCAAAAAGTAAAGAAGAAATCATTAGGAACAAAGAAAGAAATCATTGTTATAATGATACAAAATTTGTTCTAGCAAATCAAACTCCTTACACCAAAATCAAAGTATATTATACAATTGCACTATGAAAGAGAGCATAACTGATTTTATGTCTATGGTCCAAGCCAGATACACTGTTACCTACAATTGAAACTTTAGTCATAATGGTGAACACCAGTGAATGAGACCTTATACATTTGCCATAGCTCTCAACAATTTCAACTAATAGATAAATCACTAAATAAAAGACTAGTCTATAATATTTCTTAAAGGAGGCAATAATCATTTTAATTGCTTTTCCTTTTTGTAAGTTCCATTTTACCTATATTAAAACAAAATAAAATTGAATGGAGCCTGGTTATGAATTATTATAATGCCTCCCATCACAGTGCCACTTATAAAACTCAAATTCCAAACATTATTGAAGTAACGAATTTTATTCTACAGGCTGTTAAAGAACACCTTATCATAGATTTGGCTAACATGTTCTATTTACTGCCCCTTTCAAGCCTCCCAACCTCAATCTGCATTTCTCTTCAAAGGAACACTGTACACCATTACACAGCTCCCCATGATACCTGAAAATTCCAGCCATCACACATAGACTATGTAAACAAGAACTTAATCACATCCAGTTGCCTCCTAGAATCCAGATGCCCCACACACTTGACATAATATTGATAACATTCTATATGTAGACATCCAAATATTCATTAAAGAGCCTTTTAATAACATTTCTTGGGCTATTTGGATTTCTGAAGTAAAATATTCCCATTTACAAATTTCATTACACATATGTCTGCTCATTATAAATGGGGCCTGATTCAGCAAGCCCTCAAAGCAGTATTATGCAACAAACACTTTCTTTAATGTTACCAGGCTACTCCTTTCTAGATAAAGCCTTAGCCACACTTATTCCTACTTCCTGGAGCCCCTGGACTACTCAGGATAACCATTGTTTGTCCATGGATTTCTGGTACCAAAACTGCCTCTTCAGTTTGAGTATATACTCTATTAAAACAGTCTCTCGCCCTGGCTGGGTGGCTCAATTGGTTGGAACATTGTCCCGTGCACCAAAAGGTTGTGGATTCAATTCCCAGTCATGGCATATACCTAGGTTGCAGATTCCATCCCCAGTCAGGGTGCAAACATGAGGCAACCCATCAGTGTTTCTCTCTCACGTGAGAGCAGTGCCCCACCACCTGGCACAGCCACAAAAGTCTCCTGGCTAAAATAAAAATTACACCTTTAGGATAAAGCCAAACCTGGGACATCTGACATTTTTTTTTTTTTGTAGGAAGAAATGGTTTCTTCTTGTCTTCAGTTTCTTGACCAAGACTGTGGTGTTAAAGGAGGTTATTCCTCTCCTGGAGCCATCAGCCTCTTGCAGGGAGAGGAGCTATCAGCCTCATGCAGGGGTGGGACATAATGGCTTTTATTGACTCCTGAGCTGTTCTAATGGATTGGTCACCTATATAAAGAGCATTACAAATACATTGCCTCATAACAACTTAATACACAGTGAAAAATGATTCACATTTCAACCCACCTTCAGACAAAATACAAAATTCTAGGATCTTGAACAAAGGACTCATTAACATTTCCACATTAGAAATAGAGACCAGATCGAGAGCAAAGGTGAACACAATTAAACAGGGTCCTCTAATTATAAATACCAACTGGGCTTGACTTTTATTTTTGATATCCCAATAATGTTGACTTGACTACTGTAAGATTTATCTGAAATATAAAATGCGTAATTACAGCCTGGTTGGCGTGGCTTAGTGTTTGAGCATTGACCTATGATACAGGAGATCAAGGTTCAATTCCCAGTCAGGGCACATGCCTGAGTTGCGGGTTTGATCCCCAGTTGGGGGCATTCAGGAAGCAGCCAATAAATGACACTCTCATCACTGATGTTTCTATCTCTGTCTCTCCCTCTCCTTTCCTCTCTCTGAAATCAATAGACATACTTTTTAAAAATTAATATAAAAATAATTAAATGCATAATTATCAATATTAATGGTCATTTCAAACACAAAGTTACTTTGAGTTACTGATTGAACCTAAGATACTACCACCCATGGTGGGGGATGAAAATCCCACCAGATTCTGCAGTATTCAATGGGCCATCTTTTGGTCCTATTGTTATTTAACATGATTTGTTTTACTGAATATTTTGCAGAGGCGTTATAACTTCTTATAATCTAAAATAATGAGTAAATGTCAACAATGTAAATTCTGTTTAAATTCTTCAATTAACAATTTTTAAAATTTCAAATGAAGTTGCACTTTAAACCAAAAACCCAAAAGTTGACAGACTTTTCCCATATAAGTTCTCAAACTTTATTTTTATGTATTAATATTATTAACAAAGTTGTTTTAAAGTAATAAAAATGACCGTATGACTTATATCTACAATGTGATGTAAGTGCCACTGTCAAAATGAGGACACATTGTGCATCCACCCCATTATCACATGGCAGTCATATCTATTTGTGACACTCTGACCAATAAGATTCTATATCTAAAGTTTATAAATTTGGCTCAAAATTATTATATTCCAAATTTGAGCAAGATTACTCTCACATCCCTGATGACCTCAGCCTGGCTTCCAATTTCATCCCTGATTATGACTACAATGCAACTTCCAGATCCATCTCAATCATTGGTTTTAATTGAAAGGGCAACTCCCATGTCACCATCCTCTTTATTGGTTCCCCACAGGTATCAACTTTCCCTCCGTTCACCTGCTTACCTCTATATAGTTTGCCACTCCTTAAACCTCTCCAAAAGTAGATCTTAAAGCTTCCTATTGTGTTAGACCATTAGGGCTACTATAACAAAATACCATTGATTGGGTGGCTTATAAACAACAAATGTTAATTTCTTACCGTGCTGGAGACTGGAAATTCCAAGATCATGGTGCCTGCAGACTCAGTGTCTGGTGAGAACCTTCTTTCACATTGACAACCATCTTCTCACTTCTCATGTAGCCTCACATGAATAAAGGGGTGAGGGATCTCACTTGGACATAATAATCCTGTTCCTGTGGGCTCCTCTCTTGTGACATAACACCTCCCACAGGCACCAACTCCTACCACATAAGGTTTTATCATATGAATTTGGGGGGAGTATACATATATTCAGTCCACATCGTCCCCTTTTCTGCCCCCTTTCCTTTTGCACCCCAAATTGTTGAGATTTCCATTGTCCCTCCATTGCCCCTCCCTTCTTTAATTACTGCATATCCCATTGAACTTTCTGGGAATTTTTATTAAAGATATTTCTTCTCATTCAATTACCTTAAAATGATCCCTAAATATTCAATTATCATTAAATTGTATGCCATCTTCCCTTTAAAATACTATACCTTCCAAAAGAAGATGGTCTCTGATTATAACCACATAAGCATTTTGTAAATCCATCAATTTTATTTTATTTTATTTTAATTTTTTTTAAATATATTTTTATTGATTTCAGAGAGAGGAAAGGAGAGGGAGAGAGAGAAGATAGAAACATAAATGAAGAGAGAGTCATCGATTGGCTGCCTAGTCCACAACCCAGGCATGCGCCCTGACGGGGAATCGAACCCCCATCACTTGGATCCTAGGTCGACGCTCAACTGCTGAACCATGCCCGGCAGGGCATCAATTTTATTATTATCCATGAAAAACAAAATTAAACTTAAAGCTTCACCAGGATTATAGTTTTACTGTCCTTCTCTACCCCAAAGGGTACCTCTCCCCAATATAAATTATACAATCTTCCAATAAGGTCTGGACTCCTGAGGGGTTTCCAAGACACCCTGCACCTACATAGTGACTCACTATAAAACAATATGTTCTTTTTAAAAATTTACTTAAATTTCTTTTTTTTAAAATATATCTTTATTGATTTCAGAGAGAGGAAAGGAGAGGGAGAAGAGAGATAGAAACATCAATGATGAGGGAGTCATTGATCAAGCACACAACCTGGGCATGTGCCCTGACCAGGAATTGAACCCCGATCGCCTGGATCCCAGGTCAACTCTCAACTTCTGAGCCACGTCTGGCCAGGCTAAATTTCTTTACTATATGATCATATTAACTAATGCCATCCCAATAAATTTAATTTTAAAAAATATATATAAAAGTAAAATGAAAAATAGAACATAAAATTTACCATGTTAAAAATTTTTAAGTGTACAGGTCAGTAGTGTTTAGTATATTCACATTGTTATGAAACAAATCTCCATAACTTTTGCATCTTGCAAAACTGAAACTCTATACCCATAAATAATAATTCTTCATTTCCCCTTCCCCCATCCCACCAGTGGTTTTCTACTTACTTTCTATTTCTATGAATTTGACTACTTTAGATATCTCATACAAGTAGAATCATACAGTATTGGTCTCCTTGTGACTGGATTATTTCACTTAGCACAATGTATTCAAGGTTCCTCCATGTCATACATGTAACGAGATTTGGGTCTTTTTATGGCTGAATAATATTCTATTATATATATATTGGTGTCTTTCATAGGTCAAAGGCAGATTCTGGTACCAGGAGAAACAATACCTTCAAATGTTGCAGGGCTTTTCTTTTCCCTATGAATTTCATCTTGCATTGTTTTACACAAGAAGTCTTGAACAAAACCAAAAAGAGAGAGAGAGAGAGAGAGAAATTAATAATGAAAATATTCTCAACCAGATGGCAATAATCTTTTTTGATTGAAGCACATTTTCTACCACATAGCTAAATTGATTCTTTGAAACTTTAATTTCCTGTGAATGACACTGCACTCAACTCTAAGATTAGAAAAGGCTGGCTGTTGCCAGAGCACATGTCAGTGTGCATGCAACTTTCAAACCTTCTCTTTTTTCATTGCTTTCTGAATAGCCTAGCAATTCTCTCCCAAGACAGAGAAAAATGATTCCCTAGAAATGGAACTTCCTCATCTCTATGTGGTGAAGAGCTCAAAATCATTTTCTCAGCCTCTCATAGCTTCAGAAATGATAGTTATTGTTAGCATGGACTATTCTTAGAGCCAGAAATGCTATGGTTAGGGCACTTCATCAACCAAATCACAGTTATTCTGCCTTCCTATAAGTGATGTGCTACCATCCTCACCTCCTATTAGATTACTTCAGGAAAAACGGTTTGCTATAACTAAGTGGTTTCATATAGAATCTTTTCTTGACTAAGGCTTTGGCTTATAACAAGTCTTTCTCTTCCAGTATGGTTATGTAAAATACACCTGGAGTTTGAGGCAGTACCACAAAATATACAGGTTATTAATTTATTTCTTTGTGTAAATATTGAACCAAAAAAGATATGTAAACATCAAAAATTAAGCTCTCATTTTCTTTTGTCTTCTTTCTTTCCAAGGATTTAAAACTTATCCCATGTACTTTGGAGGAAACAGGAAACAGCTTAATTCAGCTTCTGTATTCTTGCATTATCTAAATTGGTGAATATATATGTTTAATTGTATTCAGTAGGCATGCAAAAAAAAAAAAAAAAACTATACCGGTAGTCAAACTGAAAGTAGAATAGATACTCTTTGTCTACTTAAAAAAATTTTATTTCAGTCCTCACCAGAGGAATTTTTTTTTTTAATTGATTTTCAGAGAGAGAGGAAGGGGGAGAGAAAGAGAGAGAGAAACATCAATGTGAGAGAGAAACAAACATTGATGATTTGTTGCCTCCCATATGCACCTGGATCAGGGATAGAACCCACAACCTAGGTATGTGCCCTGACTGGGGATCAAACCCAAAACATTTTGGTGTATGGAACAACACTCCAACCAACTGAGCAGCCCAACCAGGGCTACTCTTTGTCTATTTTGACATGAACAATCTTGCACCGACAAATTAGATATGGTACTAATTCAAGTCTATGTAATGTAGTGTAAAGTCTATGTAATTTAGTGGAAAATTCCTAAGTTAATGTCTCTTCCCATTTAGTGAGAGATACTCATTCTTACTGGAATGTTATTAAAATGTGTGACAAAATGGAAGAAAACAAACTGACAATATAATTATCAAATCCTGAAACCTTAACTCTCTCAAAGCATGTAACAACTATAGCAACAAAACACTTTCTCAGAGATATTTGGGAAACTGGCTGATTTTAGGACTAGGGTGGATAGACACAAAATAAATATGGAACATCTTGTTATACCAAAATTATAATAACACTCTTTTTTTATTTTATTGTGAGTGTCATAATAATGCTTGAAAAGGCTTCCACTGGCCAAATCTGAGACAATATGAGCACCTAAGTAATTAAGTAAAACATTGATAAAAATAAGAATTCATGAGTTCACACTGAAAATAATAAATATATAAGTAAAAATGATATAAGGACTCTTTCTTAAAGTAGAATGTTGAGGATTAACTAATGAATGTAGAGAGAGTTTTGTAGCTGAAAATTATTTTACGATAATCATAGTAAAGTTTGGATTATTCAAGAGTCATCAACGCACCCTTTTTATGAAGATGGCACTGAAAGCAAAGAAGGAAGTCCCTGCCTTTCCAAAGCCAAAGAAAAGGCTTTGAAGGCAAAGAAACCAATGCTGAAAAGCATTCACAGCCACAAAAAAAAGATCTTTACATTACCCACCTTCTGAAGGTCCAAGACACTGTGGCTTCAAAAACAGCCCAAATATCTTGGGAAGAGTGCCCCCCAGGAGAAACAAGTTGACCACTATGCCATCATCGAGTTCCCTCTGACTACTGAGTCAGCCATGAAGAAGATAGAAGACAATAATACACTTGTGTTCACTGTGGATGTGAAGGCCAACAAGCACCACATCAAACAACTGTGAAGAAACTCCATAACACTGACGTAGCCAAGGCCTAATAGAGAGAAGAGGGCATATGTCTGACTGGCTCCCAAAATGATGCTTTGGATATCGTCAACAAAATTGGGATCATCTACACTGAGTCCAGCTGGCTAATTCTTTTTTAAAAAAATATATCTTTATTGATTTCAGAGAGAGGAAGGGAGAGGGAGAGAGACACAGAAACGTCAATGATGAGAGAGTCTTCATTGATTGGCTGCCTCTTGCATGCCCCCGACTGGGGATTGAGTTCTGAAACTCAGGCTTGTGCCTTGACCCAGAATCGAACTGCAATCTCCTGGATTCTAGGCCAATGCTCCATCACTGAGCCACACCCCCAGCTGGGCACTATGATTCATTTTTATGACTCTGTGCTCTTCTGCCTATGAGCAAAAAAAAGTTATCTGGTCTTTACCAAGCTTTTTTTTCTTTTAATCCTGCAAAGAAGTTTCTGTACATTTTCTTTTTTTGCCATTTTTCTTTATTGTTGAAAGTATTATAGATGTCCCCCTTTTTCCCTCCCATTGAACCCCTTCACCAGGCATCCACCCCTTCCCCCCCGGGACCAAGCTCTTTTTTCCTTTTTTTAAAATTTGTCTTTATTGATTTCAGAGAGAGGAAGGGAGAGGTAGAGAGAGAAATAAAAACATCATTGATGGGAGAGTCATCAATGGGCTTCCTCCTGCACGCCCCCTACTGGGGATCAAGCCCACAACCCAGGCATGTGCCCTGACCTGGGATCGAACTGTGATCTCTTGGATCATAGGTCAGTGCTCAACTGCTGAACCAGGGTGGCTGGGCAGGACCACGCTCTTTTGATTTAGGATTTAAGCATAGTAAGTATTCTGTCCCACTTCCTTCTTCACTTTTCCTTGAAAGATATTATAAGGTCTAGGTGTGATAGAACTTACATTATCATGCTGGAAGAGGGTAACTCATTCTCTGTGGATGACTCATTCTCTGCAATGCTGACTTCCACTGAGAAGTTTGAGGGGCTAGTCTTCAGGTATACACACACACACACACACACACACACACACACACATCCTTTCTCACTGCTATGATCTGGGTGCTGGTGGTGCCATTTTATTTTGCTGTCAAACCCCTTCATGATGTATCCATCTCATCTCAACTGTTAGGCCCCATCAGGGTCATCGGTTTCCTCTTAGGCCTTATATATCCCATGTATGTATGCGTTGGATGGGTAAGACATATGAGCTCTCAGTCTCTTTCTCTCTACTTCCAGGAGAAAAAAAGCTTCATCTTGATAAAGTTAATTTGTATATTGGGTCTCACCAAATGGAGGCCACCCCAGTGGTGTGGACATAATCACAAATCTAAACCTAAGTCAGCCTGCACTTCTGGGAAATGCCTGTCAAAGGAACTTTAACATACATAAATCAGAATCCTCCAACTTAGCTAGTTTACCTTATCCTTGACAACAGGACCCGCTAGCCTTAGAAGGAAATCCCCAACTTCCTAGCCAATCATGCCCTGTTTTTGTGCTGCCTCTTCTAATGCTATGTAAACTCGTTCTTGCCTCAAATCCTACAAGAACTGTGTTCTACTGCTTGTGAGGCACTGAATTCACCTAATCCTTAGATTATTTTTCCTGGATTAAAGGACATCAAACTCATTACTAAATTGTTTTAGTTTTGTCATTTGACAGTCTTTAGGCCAATCTGCTAAGATACTTCAGACATTATTACTCTAATGATCCTGTGCCACACTGTATCTATAAGATTTGCAATCCTACTGAGCTACATCTTGGGAAGCAAGACACTGATCTCCACTATCTGATTCCTCCACTCTCCCAAATGAATTTTTCTTCTATTTTACTCCACTAACTCCATCAACACCCCCATCCAGGTTTTAAAACAGAAGGGAGGGATAGGACAGACAACCTCTTGTCCCAGACCAGTGATTAACTTGTTAATCTCCTGACATAGACAAAATGTTTGTGTCCCCTCAAATTCATATGTTGAAGCCCAAACTCTGAATGTGATTTTATTTGATGATAGGGCCTTTATGAAGATATTTAAGGTTAAATGAAATCATAAGACTGGGACCCTGATCCAATAGAATTAGTGCCTTTGTAAGAAGAGATACTAGAGAACTCACTCTCTCCCTTACCGTTGCAATTAGAGACCATGGGAGAACAAAGTTACTGTCTACAAACCAGTAAGAGAGTCCTCACCAGAAATCAAACCCTGCTGGAACCTTGATCTTTTACACTTTCTAGCTCCTAGAACTGTGAGAAAATAAATGCCTATTGCTTAAGCCACACAGTCTGTGATATTTTATTATGGCAGCCTAATTCTCTCTTTGCTCCTCACCAATTGGCTTTGGGTCATTTTGGGTGGGAAATCTTGTTCTAACTTCATTTTGTAGGCTTACTAAATCTATACTAATACTATATGCCAGTATATCTCAAACTTGAGCCTCCATCAGAATTACTTGGAAGGTTTCTTAAAACACAGTGCTGAGCCACACCTCAATGTTTCTGATTTAGTAGAGCTGGGACAGGGTCCAAATTTTTGTACTTCTAACAAGCACCCAGGTGATATTGATACTTCTGACCCAGGTGACATACTCTGAGACATGGCTATATACTAAGTATATTATTGTATAAACACATAAACATTAGAATAAACTTTTACAGCAGTTCTTTAGGTTGTAGCATCTTTAAGCTATTGATTCAAAAATCAAGGTTTTGAGACTAAAACAAGCAAAATAAAACAATTCTTTTTTTTTTTCTAAAAAAGTTTAACTTTTGCAATTCAAAAGTGTCTTGACATTGAAACCAGACACAATGGGTCTGGGCCTTGAGCCAAATTAAGCAGAGACAAGTTTGAATCATATATGAGTGTTTATTCCAATAATACTGGCAGTATGGGGAGAGCAGCTGGTCATCCTATAAATTCTGGTCTAACCCCTTCTACTAGCCAGCTGATTATACAAGAATAAGAAATAAAGGCTGCATTCAAGGGGAAAGAGATGGGAGGATTGGCTGCAGGGTCTAAGGTCCATGTGTCTCCTTCCAGGATCTTGAAGTCTGATAACAGGTAGTTCATTTTCAATGGTATTAAAATCCAGCTCCACCAGTTCCTGGGGCCAGAGAATGGTCAGCATTCTTGAGGCAAACACCTGGAGCAGTCACAGTCCAGGCCTAGCAACCAAATCAAAGCATGTCCTGTCTTTTGTTCTCAAAATGTATTTTCTTTCCTGAGCAATGGACCCATCTAGGCCCCAAGGTGTCTCATCTTTTTGCAACTCTTTTTCTTCTTGCAGCACATCCTTTAGTTTTCCAGGGTCTGTAAGTAAACCTCTTATCTATAGTTGTAAGGTGAATAATCATTAAACAACTATTATACTATTCCCATTAGGTGCTCTCTCCCCTTTCAACATTACTATTTCTCCAAATTCTTGGCAAAACTTATTTCTTGACTTTTTTTATAATAGCCATTCTAACAGGCATAAGGTGATATAATTTTGTGGTTTTGAACTTCATTTTCATAATGATTAGTGGTGTTCAGCATCATTTCATTTGTATTGAATTTATTAGGGTTACATTGTTTAATAAAATTATATAGCTTTCAACTATACAATTCTACAGTATAGCATCTGTATATTGCATTAAGTGTTCACCACCCAAAGTCAAGTCTCCTTCCATCACCATTTATTCTCCCTTTACCTTCTTCTACCTCAACCCCCCCCCCCTTCTTTCTGGTTATCACCATGCTGTTGTCTGTGTCTATGATTTTTGTTTTTTGTGTGCTTAATTCCTTCACCTATTTCACCCAGCCCCCCAACCTTCCTCCCCTCTGGCAGCTGTCAGTCTATTCTCTGTATCTATGAGTCTATTTCTATTTTCTTTATTTTGTTTATTAGATTACACATGTAAGTGAAATAATATAGTATTATCTTTTCATATGTCTGTTGGCCATCTGTATGTCTTCTTTGGAGAAATGTCTATTCAGGTTCTCTGTTCATTTTTTAATCAGATATTTTTATGTTGAGTTGCATGTGTTCTATATATATGTTTTTTATATAAACCCCTTATCAGGTATGTCATTTGCAAATATATCCTCCCATTCAATAGGTTGCCTTTTTGTTTTGTTGATTGGTACAGCCACTACTGAAACAGTATGGAGGTTCTCTTAAAAATTAAAACAAGAACTACCATAAAATCCAGTGATTCCACTTCTGGGCTTTATCTGAAGAAAATGAAATTAGTGAAACTGGACAAAATGGGTCCAGGCTGCCTGTCTCTACTTCAGCCAATAAAGCAGAGACAAGGTAGAATCATATTTGAGAATTTATTCCACATTGCCAGCAAAAGGGGAGAGCAGTGGGATTTGTCCACATAAAACCTGCTCTACCCTCTCCTTATTACTTGGCTGGTTATATAGGGCTGCATGCAAGGTGGAAGGAAGGGAAGAGGATGGCTGCAGGGTCTGTGGTATGTGGGTTTCCTTCCAAGGCCTTGAAGTTTGATAACAAGGTAGTTAATTTTCAATGGTGTTAAAAACCAGTCCCATCAGTTCCTGAGATCTGAGAATAGTCAGCATTCCTGAGGCTTAGCAACCAGAGGGTGTTCAAGCTCCAAATCAAAGTGCATCCTGTTCTTTGTCTGTTCTTAAAATGTGTTTTCTTTTCTGAGCAATGGACCCATCTAGGCCACAAGGTGTCTCATCTTTTTACAGGTCTGTTTTTCTTCCTGCAGCACATCCTCCAGTTTCCCAGGGTCTGTAGGAAAACTTCATATCTATAGTTAGTGAGGTGAATAATCATTAAACAACTATGGTCTTATTCCTATTAGGTGCTCTCCCCCCTTTCACAATCATGGTTAATAGAGCATGATCAACATCTCTGCCCCCCAAAATTCAAAAATACATATGCACCCTTATTTACATTGCAGCATTATTTACAATAGCCAAGATGTGAAAGCAACCTAGGAGTCTATTGATAAATGAATGGATAAAGAAGATGTATACAATGAGATATTTTTCAGAAATAAAAAAGAATGAAATCTTGTCATTTTAAATAACTTAGATGGACCTAGAAGGTATTATGTCAAGTGAAATAAGTCATGCAAAGAAAGACAAATACCCTATGAGTTATTTTATATGTGGAATCTAAAACAAAACAAAACAAATTAATGAACCAAGCAAAACAACAACAACAAAAAAAACCTGATAGATACAGAGACTAGTAGAGGGGGTAGTGAAAAAAAGTGTAGGAGAATAAGAGGTACAAACTCCAGGTATAAAATAAGTAAATCACAGAGATATAATGCAAAGCATAGGGAATATAGTCAATAATATTGTAATAACTTTGTGCAGTGAGAGATGGTTATTGAATTTATTATGGTGATTACATCATACAGTATGTAAATGTAGAATTATCACTATCTTGTGCGCCTAAAACTAATATATTATTGTATGTCAACTATACTTTAATTTTTAAAAAAGTGCCTTCACTTTCAAAGCTATTATCTGTTCTAAGAGTTTTTAAAAATCTATTTAGAAACTCAAATAACTTTGTTCCCCTGGGATACTTTTGTGTCTTCATGCCTTTGGGTGAAATATGTCTCCAGATGTTTTGAAAACCAACACTTTGGTAGGTAGAAGTTCTCACAGAAGCAGAAAAGCAAAGCCTTAGTTATCTCAGAATTTGATCCTGCCACAAAATTAACTACCATTTATCTTGTGTTTATGCCAGGCACTCTACTAGTAAATACTTATATTTTCTTATTTAATTTTCACAATTTAAGTTCTTCAAAATAAGTGACATTTTTGTTATTGTTGTGGTGGTTTTTCCCACTTAGAGTTGAGCCAAATGAGGCTGAGGGAAGTTAAAAAACTTGCGAACAGTTTCATAACTGGTAAGTGGCAGAACTAAAATTCTAACCTAGGCCTTCCTGACTACATCTCTTAACCACTGCTAGGCAGCCCTTCTTTTTTTGTTAAGTCTTTAAAACTTTTTATTGAAATATGTACACTCAGAAACCATAAGTGCGCGGTTCTATAAGTGGTCACAAAATGAACATGCCTTTGTAACCAGTAGCCAGATTAAGAAATAGAACATTAACAGCACTCAGAAAGTTGCCCTCATGCCCTTTGTAAGTAGCTTAAGGTAGTTTTAAAGAAAGTTAGATCCAGAATGCAGGAAGCAGCCGATCAATGACACTCTCTCATCATTGATGTTTCTATCTCTTTCTCCCTCTCCCTTCCTCTCTCTGAAATCAATAAAAAATATATTTTAAAAAAAGAAAAGAAAAAAAAAGAAAGTTAGATCCAAAAGACAGGCAAATGAACACCTTGCAAAAAAAGAAAAAAATACAGTTGGTTAACTGTATTTTAAACATAGCAGTGCCCATACAGGGGTATGTGGTAGTTTATAGTTAAGACTTGGATTGGAAGGCAGACCAATTGTGTTGAGTTAAATTACTTTGTCATATTTGCATTACGAGAGGGTGTTACTGGAAGAACCTGGCTAATGCTTGAGAAGCCTTCTGAAGTCCTCAGAGGGTGATAATCACTAAAAGCAGGTGGTCTTTACCACCTCAGGGCTTTATCCTCCATTGATCCAAGCCAGGTCACCTGGTGAGAACAGAGCGAAAAGCTAGGGGAGTAGGTAGTTTCTGGCTTCTGGAGCAGAGCCCACCATAGGGCATACCTTCAGGAACAGGAGCCTACACTGAAAGTGCCCAGCATTCTGGCTGCTTCAGGACTCATTTGTTCAAAATAAAAATTGTTGCATGCCTGCCTCTCTAAGAACTAAATTCTTGGTGTCAGCGTAGGTGACTAGTTATTAATATAAGGAAGATAGCTAGTTATTAATATAAGAAAGAAAGCAAAAGGGAACTAAATAATCTTAATAAACTAGAAAGCCAAAGCAAGTAGTAGGACAGCATTCCATCTAAATTTACTGGTAAAGAGATTCATTCACACACTTCTGGAAACTTGGGACAGGAAAATCTCTCCAGAGGTGCTAAAGGTCCCATAGGGAGGAAGAAGAGGAAATTCCTCTGCTGGGCACATGAGCAATAGAAACTAGATAATGTGATGGAACTTTTGTACATGCACAATGAGAATCAGGGTGACAAAATATAAGGCAGGGTCTAGACTGGGAACAATTGGAAAGCTAATCAGTTTGGATAGAGGGCATGAAACCTGAATAGAATTTGCTAGGAGGAGGGCCTGATCCAGGCCTGGGAAATATTAGAAATGTAGGTTGGATAGTTTGTGTGGTTGCAAGATTCCAAAAATGTCCTCCCCCAACCACCCCTAGGACCCAGACCTGGTGCTAGGAATGGGCAAAGGTCTCATTGAGCCTGTCGGTTCCCCGCCCTTTAGGTGAATTTGAGTAACTGTTTCTTGGATTCAGAACCTTCCCTTCTTTTTGGTAGAGGGTTTGACTTTATTTGAGCTGTATTTTTAAATCCTTGAGGTGAAACTAAGGTTAAGGGTTGACAGAACCCAGGCTAAGGTGAGAAAGGAGTAAAAATGTTTTTTTAACTCTGGCTTTTCAATTGGAATTGCTTTCTGAGAGAGCAAAAAACTTTTACTGTATAAATGAAAGCTGAACACAGCTCTGAAGCCCTAGAAAATTTCCTCAGAAACTTTACAGATATCCAAAATAAATAAAATTAAATTAACATTGGGAAATTGTGCCTTCAAGGCCAGAAACTCCCAGACACCCGCCCTCATTAATACTCCTGATAGGAAGCCTTTACTTACAAGTGCTTTACAGAAATGGGAAGATTTAACTAGCAAATATCAACATAAACATGTCAAAAATGCATTTGTCTTTGGGTACCTAGATTAATATTCTGCATGTAAAAATTAGAAAAAAAAAATGCTGACTCTAAAATTAAACTGAAGGAATGAATGGTCTTTTGTGCACCTAGTAAATATTATATATGAGTGTCTCTGATGATTGTTGTTTTATGCCTCTTTGTTGTTTGGTTTAATTTGTTTCAAGATGAGGGCATATCCCACTTTGCTGGAGGCCCCGGCTGCTTGTGGCTGGCTGAACCAGGAGGTGGGGAGGGACTGCAGAAGCTGCCCTGCTTTCCCTCTCAAGGCTTCAGCCACCTGAAATGCTCAGCTAGTGAGAGTTTTGTTTGCCAGTAATGTATCTGGTTACAGATGTTCTTTGCTTTCTTTCTTGAGGATTTAGTTTGCTATTCGCCATTTTGTGAACACAAGGAATCCCCTGTCTGCTTTTGGGCTTTGCAATTTTAAGAGAGTGCCCATTTATTTACTTTAGGGGTTATCTTGTTTCTGTTTTGAAGTAGGATAAGATCTCTTCTTATATGCAAGATTTCAGGTTATTTCATTCTACTTAGAAAAACATGAGAAATAAACTTTCTAAACCCTCCATGTTTGTTTTTTTCTCCTACAAGGGCAGAAGGGGCAGAAGTGCCCTCAGTCAGTCTGCAAGTCTAGCTGAGAAGCAAATATTGGGAGCCACACCCACTCCATAAAGAAGAAAAAAAATTAGTGCCTGTACTTTCAAATTAAGGCTGCCTGAGGTCCTGAAGTTACAAAATTTGCCAAGAGAATACCTGGGGGGAAAATAATTGGCTTTAAAACCTCATAGAGTTGTTAAGATATTATAAATAAATATAACTAAAATGAAGGATTTTTGATAAAGCTTTTCAGTAATAATTACATATACCTAAACATAGTTTTCCAAACTCTTTAGTAACTTAAAACTGGAGTTTTGCTGATTTAAATAGTAAAAATTATTAAATATATAGGTATTTTGAAATAACAGGATACTAAAATATTAATTAATCTCAGTTTGCTTACTTTGGGCTTTTTATTACAGAGAATATAGAGGTTGGATTTGAATCTGTTAATGAATGTCTTGCATTTCATTTGAAATATACCACTCTTTTGTGAATGTATTGCTAATCTGAGAAATGTTAATTACTACTTGTCACCTAAAAATTAACGTTTTTAAGAGTTAAGAATTCTAACTAATTGGAAAGAAATTGTATGGTTTTGGTAATAGAAGGCATGAGGTATGGGGCTGCATTTTGAAGGAAAAAAGAAAGTTTGTGAAAGTTGTAGAAAGGTTTTTCAAAGTTATAGAAGGGTTGCAAAGAAAAATTCTTAAAAAGAAATTATAGGTAATCTCTGTATCCAATGGAGTAAAGACAGTCTCTTCAATAAGTGGTGCTGGGATAACTGGACAGATACATGCAAAAAAATAAAACTAGACCACCAACTTTCACCATACACAAAAATAAACTCAAAAGGGATAAAAGACCTAAATGTAAGTCCCAAAACCATAAAAATCCTGGAAGAAAACATAGGCAATAAAGTCACAGACATCCCACTTAGTGGAATTTTCACTGATACATCTCCTAGGGCAAGAGAAACAAAAGAAAAAATAAACATATGGGATTATATCAAACTGAAAAGCTTCTGCACAGCCAAAGAAAACAAGCTCAAAATACAAAGGAACCCCATGGTCTGGGAAAATATATTTGCCAAGGATGTATCTGATAAAGGACTAATTTCCAAAGTGTACAAAGAACTCATATTACTCAGCAAGAGGAAGACAAACAACCCAATTAAGAAATCGGCAAAGGACTTGAATAGACACTTCTCCAAAGAGGACATACAGGTGGCCAAGAGACATGAGAAAATGTTCAATGTCACTAATCATCAGAGAGATGCAAATTAAAACCACAATGAGGTATCACTTCACACCTGTAAGAATGGCTACCATCAACAAATCAACAGAGGACATGTGCTGGCGAGGATGTGGAGAAAGGGGAACCCTAGTACACTGCTGGTGGGAATGCAAACTGGTGAAACCACTATGGAAAACAGTATGGAGGTTCTTCAAAAAATTAAAAATGGAGCTGCCTTTTGAGCCAGTGATTCCACTCCTAGGAATGTATCTTAAGAATCCTGAAACACTAATCAGAAAAAATAAATGTACCCCTATGTTCATAGCAGCATAGTTTACAATAGCTAAGATCTGGAAACAGCCCAGGTGCCCATCAGTAGATGAGTGGATAAAAAAGCTGTGGGACATTTACACCATGGAATACTAAAAAGCTGTAAAGAAGAATCTAGTACCCTTTGGGACAGCATGGATGGACCTGGAAAAAATTATGCTAAGTGAAATAAGCCAGGCAGAGAAAAACAAACATCACATGATCTCACTTATACCTGGAATCTAAAGAACTTAATAAATTGAAGAACAGAATAGATTCAATGACACGGAAGCATAGATCAGACTGACGAATGTCAGAGGGATGGAGGAGGGCTGATAGGTGGAGGGGGAGAGAGTAACCAAAGAATTTATACGCATATATGCACAACCCAAGTACACGGACAATGGTGGGGAGAGGGACTAGAGAGGGGGGTCGGACTAGGTGGAAAGGTCACTGGGGAGAAAAAGGGACATCTGTAATATTTTAAACAAAAATAAAATTTAAAAATTAAAAAAAAGAAATTATAGGTAATCTGAATAATAAATTTAATTAGTTAAAGAAATCTAAAGTAAACTAATACATAAATTGTTTAGTCCTTTTTCCAGTGTCTTAAAAAGAAAAAAGTTTTCCTGTGTTTGCCTAGGAAGCAAAGTTTTATAAATTATTGAAATGGTTATATGTTATATTAATCAGATACTTTAAAAAGCCACCTTCTTAATCATGAGAACTTAAGTTTTGCTACCTTATGTTTGTGTTAATACCTTTTGTCACTTTGAATGAATAGTCTAATGCTGATTCATAATAGTAATAATAATTATATATAATCTTTTGATTAAGTATATATATATATTTTTAAACAGTTCTTTTTAAATTTTTAAAAATTTTATTTATTGATTTCAGAGAGAAGAATGGAGAGGGAGAGAGAGATAGAAAGACCAATGATGAGAGAGAGTCACTGATCAGCTGCCTGCTGGGGATCGACCTGAGCATGTACCCTGACCAGGAATCAAACCAAGATCTCCTAAATCATAGGTTGATGCTCAACCACTGAGCCAAGCCAGCCAGGCTGGTTAAGTATATTTCACAACTTTCTTAAAGTTTAAATTTTAGGAGACTTTTTAACGGAGAGATGACTCTGAGTCATTCCAATGGGTCCTGGAATACCTCAAAGATTTATTCTCTCTTCTTATAAAAGAAATGTCAGTATTTTTTAAAGTTAAATTAAGCCTATATAATATACTTAAAATTACGTGGGAAGCTTTGTCAAATAAAAGTTAGAAATTAATAATAATAACTATGTTCTATTTGTATACATATATTTAATCAAAATGGATGTTCTAGAAATTTCAGTCTGCTCTAGAAGGGAACTTGCAAAGATTCAGAGTCAAGTTTAACCAGGAAACTCTCAGGGGTAGCAGGTGTCCAGCCGGTGACACTGGGCAAGCCAAGAGTCATGACTCCCTGTGGGGCCATCCAGCATCGGTACTTCAGGCAGTCGGAGTCTATGAATTATTTCCAATGCTCAATACACACAATAAGCCATGTACACTGTTTTAAAATTCTACATATTATTTGTTCTTAATATGTTAAAATTGTGTCAATTGTGTCTATATATATTGACTTTATATTATTCTCTATGTCACTTTATAATAATTATTATTTACCAAGGAAGTGTTGTTATAGAAAACCAAAGCTTTTCATCAATTTCATTATAATCAAATCTCTAACCATGCCACTTTAAGTTTTATAATTGATAGGCAGTCATTACAGATATGTTGCATCTTTAGAAAATCCATTAAAAGAGCTCTAACTTACTCTAAATTATAGGTTTCTAGGCAGGTCATATCTTTGAACTGGATGAAAATTTATAGGACTTTAAGGAATAAATGAATTCATGAAAATACTGGCAAATAATCAGGATAAAAATTGATTACAGGACTAAAATGAACTGAGGATGATGACTCTGTTTTAAATATTGCTGATTTTTTAAAATATTTTTTATTGATTTCAGTGAGAAGAAGGGAGAGGGAGAGAGACAGACAGAAACATCAATGATGAGGGAGTCATCGATCAGCTGCCTCCTGCACTTCTCTGACTGGGAATCGAGCCCACAACTTGGGCATGTACCCTGACTGGGAACAGAACCAAGATCTCCTGGATCTTAGGTCGATGCTCAACCACTGAGCCATGCCCAGCTGGGCAATATTGCTGATTTTTTAATCCTTTTTGTTTTCCAAATATAAGGAAAACTAAAAAAAAAAAAAAATCCTGAATTATTTTCAATGACTCATTAACAAAGTTAAAGAGACTGATAAATTAGTAACATTCATTTCACAGTATATTCCCAAGAGATGAAGACTTCAAAGATCACAAATTACAACAAGTAAATATTTGTCCATTGGGAAAGACGTTAATTAAAGACTCTCTAACAGTGTTAAGAAGAACCTTACCTTATCAGGTAAGGTAAATGAACATACGCCCCTGTCTCTGACACTCATTTGCAGAGGAGATCAAAGAGTTTTCAAAGATGAGAAGCTGCCGACCATGGAGTCAGACAGCTATCCCAAGACATCAACAAGGCCTGTATGCTCACAAATTTCTGCTGCTCAAACCTTGTTCTTACATCACCAAACTGTTATTGATTGAATGAACATAAAATTATTTATATTGTTATTATCTCCCTTATGATTTCCTAGTGGAAACAATATGTCTCTCCATAACCCCTACCTTATTAAATATGAAAATTTTAACTTGAGTACCTGTTAATCTTTCCCACCTACTAGACAATAATATTCTGATTATCAGGTACAATAATGAAATTAACACTTTGTTGGCCAAAAATTGGTCTTCTCCTACTGTCAACATAAGCTTTGGTACATGTTATTTCTGGCTATATCTATTATAAAGAACCCATCGTGTGCAAGTATCTCCAAGAACAGCTCCCTGATAATTCCTCTGGTAGAATTATATATGGATCTAATCTAGATGATTATTGTATAATTATAGAAATGGGTGATGAAAAGCTGAGAAAATATCTGGATATGGTGGGAAAAGGCTTGCAGCAGCCTGTCCTATCTGTCACAGTATATCTTGTTCTCAAACTAACCAGCCATGATCTTATGGCTGATTTTCCATGAAACCAGAAAAAAAATTCAATGGGTCCTCATTTCAAAAATTGTTGGGATTAATTGGTGGGTAGATATGCCTGTAACTACTCTAGCCACTTTGCATCCTGGATGGTTGTGGGAAGCCCTATGGAATACTCAAACTCTAGCCCATTTTGGGGTTACCTCTACACACTTGATTATGGCATGGGAAACTCAACAATCTTTTGAGGTTTCACTTCCCGACAATTGTCGACAGTTTGGCTCAAATAAATTCACAAAAATTCTTCACAGGTTTGAATGTTTCTTATGTTAATATTTGAATGATGATTTATTCTTTACCTGAACCGAGAAGATATATGGAGAAATAATGGGAGCCTTGTGGCAGTGCTTTAGAGCCTGCCCACCCTCCAGGTCCCTGAGGGTGTACAATTCTCCTTAATTCACAATAAAATCTTACTATCAGTTTTAAATTTCTCTACACATATGCCTTTGAAGTTCTTTCTCAGGACACCTCAAAAGAACTCATTTTCACTAGCAACATTGGTATTTGCCTTACAGGAATTGTAACTCACTTCCTAGAATTTCTTTTGTCTTGCCTTCAAGTAACATTTACTCCCTTGCTTATTTCCTGCACTAACGCAAACAAAATAACCCCTTAAACACCTGAACAAGTATCCTCAAAACACACCAGATCCAAAGAAGGTTTTGAGGAAGTAGGAATCAAAGGAAGTAAGGGACTGAGCAAGTACAATACTATTTGGTCTTGCCGAGTTTTGACACTCCTTATTGTAACTTCACTTAGTCACTGTTGAAAAAAACGGGTATTATCTTTCACATTGTCAATAATATGATTCTAGAAATGTATGGATCCATTTTAATGAAATTTCTTTACCATAGAATAGTTCAGGTGATAAAACTTGTCATAAAATAATTGTATCTATGCTTCTCTAGATATTTCCTTCCCACAGAAGCCTTTTATTCTCAGAATACTGGTTCCTCTGTTTATAAAATCAGCGGCTTCTTTCCTTGAGCTTAATCAGGTCTGTTGATTGGGTGTGAATGCCCTTGTTGTTCTTTCTCCTCTGCCAGCCTTAACACTATGGCTCAGGACAGTTTGGTCTGTCCTGAAGAGTATCCTTATTAAGGATGGTCCCTTGGGCTTCTACAAAGGACTCTCAAGCATTTTACCATTTTACTTAGATACGTACCAGACTATTTCTTCTTCTTTGGCCACTGTGAACTGAGCATGAAGAACAAAAGATGAACTAGAAAAACATGTTCACTTTGGGTTTGATGGTGTCAACTTTCAAAAGGTGTGGTTGCTGAGAATTCCACACACTCTATGACTTCTTGTGGGATTTCCACCTGGCACTGGGGTTTCTGGATGCTGGAAAGTACCCTGGCCCTCACAATTTCAGGCACTTTCTTCTGGGTGGTGGTGGCGATTGATGGTACTTTCCTTTGAGTTTGGTAATTTCATCAGGGTGGACTGAAGCAGTACATCACAAATTTCTTTACTGGAATAATATTTGTTAATTTGTTTTGGTTACATTTTAAGAGCAAGAAAATACAGACATTCCTTTCCCTATGGGAAATAAGCAATAAATGGGGAAATCACCAATTAATTAACATGGAATAAGCTTAAAACATGGTAATAAATTTTTAAAAAAATAATTTAGTTTTCAATTACAGTTGACATGTAACATTATATTAATTTCAGATGTGCAACCCAGCGATTAAAAATTTATATAACATTTAAAGTGTTTCCCTAATAAATCTGACAACATACATAGTTACTACAATATTGATTGTATGCTGTACTTTACATCCCCATGACTATTAAATAACTATCAATTTGTATTTCTTTTTTTTTTATTTGATATATTCAATTTTATTTACTTATTTTTTAAGTGTATCTTTATTGATTTCAGAGAGAGGAAGAGAGAAAGAGAGAAACATCAATGATGAGAGAGTCATTGATTGGCCACCTCTCACACATCCCCCATCAGTGATCCAGCCTGCAACCCAAGCACATGCAGTGACAAGGAATTGAACCGTGATCTCCTGAACATAGGTCAATGCTCAACTGCTGAGCCACACCCAGTTGGGCCAATTTTATTTTTTTATGTTTTATCTTTATTACTGAATGTATTAGGGATATCCCCATTTGTTTCTCTCATTGATCCCCTACACCCCGCATATGTCTGACACCCAGGCTTTAACCACACTATGGTTTGTGTTCATGGGTTATGCCTTTATGCATCTAAGTTCTTTGATTAACCTCTCCCCACCCACCCACCACTGCCTTCCCTCTGAGATTTGTCAGTCCGTTCCATGCTTCTGTGTCTCTGGATCTATTTTGTTCATCAGTTTATTTAGTTCATTAGATTCCACATATGAGTAAGATCATGTGATACTTGTCTTTCTCTGACTGGACTATTTCACTTAACACAATACTGTCCAGGTCCCACCATGCTGTCTCAAAGGGTAAGGGATATTTCTTTTTTACTGCATAGAATTACATGGTGTAAATGTCCTAGAAGATGCTTGAAATGATTTGAATCTTTTTGAACTTGTACACACTTGTTTTGTGTCCTAACATGTGGCCTGTCATTGAGAATGTCCCACATGCACTTGAGTAAAATATATGTTCTGCAGTTTTGAAGTAAAATGTTCTGTAAAGGTCAATTAAATATATCTAATCTACTGGAGGAAAGATGGCAGCACTCTGACGAGAAGCAAATCACCCTTTCTTCCAGCCATAGGCTGCATTTACAGCCAAAATACTGTGTAGCCAGCTTGGAAAACAAGAAAAATATACCTGAGGGGACATATTTCAAGTAAGGAGCACTGAAGGAACGTCATAGAATCTGGTAAAAGAGAGTGGCCATAGAAGGGGGGTCCCCCCTGAAGCCAGTGCTGGACTGCAAGGCCCAAGGGTTAGAAGCTGCAAAGCTCCCTCCCCTTGGGAATGTGGACTGGCATCCAAAAGCTTGAATCTCAAACCAAGAGCAGAGGAGAAGGAAAGGAGAGTCAGTGCACAGTGGGAAGAGGGAACCAGGGAAACAGTGTGCCTGTGAAGAGGGGAATGCCCATTCCCATGAAACAATGCGCCTTATGGTGGCAGCCAGGACAGGAGATTTTCACCCTGGCTGCTGACCTCAGGAAAGGCTGTCCCACAGGATGTAGCTCCTGAATAGAAAGGGGCAGAGGGTTGCACTCAGCAGCTATATACAAGGATCCTCTGCTTCCCTAGAAGGTATTGTATAAAACCCCAGAAAACATTTGACCTGTGTGGTGGGTTGAAGTGGAAGAGAGACCTCCCACCACCAGAGAGAGGGACTGGAGCTACCAGCAGGGCGAATCAGTAATCCAGCCACCACGGCTGCTGGAGGGGTGAATTGAAGATTTTTGACATGCTCTGAGGGGCGTGGGGATAGCTCATAAAGAGCTGCTCCAGCTTAACTGAGATCAGTTGTGCAGGAGACCTGCATGGGGCTGACTTTTGGACCCCTCCTGCTTAGTTGTGAGGCATGGAGGTGCCAGGACCTCACAAGGCGGGTTGTCTGCCTTTTTGTTGCTTTGTGCATTTTTGATTGTTGAATAAGCATCCAACTTCTTGACTTGCATTAGGGAAACAGACCAATGAAAGCTGAGATATGTCTCCATATTGTGGAGGGTTTGAACTGAGCATCCTGTCAGATAAGCCAAACAGAACTGGGAAAGCAAGGGCAGAGCATGCCTACTTCCCCCACAGGCTAGGAGCACCACCCTCAACAGGAAAGGAGCTGGTTCAGAACACTGAAACAGCAGATATCCCCTGTAGGGTACAGTCCTGAGGAGGAAGAGAGGCTGCTCACAGGACAATATTATAAGAATAAGGCTCTCAGGGACTATTGTTTGGGAACTGGAAAAAAAGATTAAAATCCCTTTGGGGACTGGGAAGGCAATGTGCTCACCAGAGTCTCTTTCGATCAAATCTACTGAACCCAGGCCCCTGAAACTGCCCATACAGAAAAGGCAACAGACTGAAGTCAATCTGAAACTGCAGCAGGCCATTGTTTGGGGAACTACAATTGGAAGATATGGTAGAGACTGAGGAGTTGGTTTTGATACAGAGACTAACTTCTCCACAGTGAGTGCCTAACAGTGAAGCATCTAAGTGAGGGGAGCAATAGCCCGAGGTACACTAGCTGGCCTGCACCTTAAAGACTCTCTTTAGAAGACTCTGGAGTACTATCAGGCAACTACAAGGGGGAGGCAAAATAGATGACAAGTGCAGGTAGTCAATAGAGAGCTTCAGACTAGCCAACTACGTAAGGTCACTGGGCTCAAACCTAGAAAGCTCCTGACATTAACTGACACACAAAGACCTCCCAGGAGATCCAAAATCAGCAAACAAGAGTGAACCTCAGACAACATAAGCTTCCCAGATGAAACTCACATGATTTACTTTTTTTTAAAAAAAAGAGGGAAAAAAAAATAAAACATTTTCTTGTAAAATTTTTTAATAGTTTTTAAATTTTTTAATAATTAAAAAAAATTGTTTTGTCTTTCTTTGCTTGTTTTTTGCTTTGTTGTGTTTTATTCTGTTATCAAAATTTTATTGATATTCTCTGCTTTATTGCTGGGATATTATCATTTAAACCAACAAGTTTATTGATTTTTTTCTACTGTTTCTCTCATATCTCTTATTGGCCTCCTTTTCTGATTGCTTTACATCTCTATCTCTCCTTGTTCCATTGGCATAACTATTTTTTTTCTTTCCTTTTCCCCCCTTTTTATTCTCTGTCTTCCTGTTTTTTATTTGTCTTTTTCTCTTTTAAATTTTTTCCTCTTTCAACCATTTTCCTATTTCTACTTTCTACCCTTACTTTTTTGCTCACCCGTCTTTCCTTTCAGAATATTTTTTCTTCTTTTATTTCCCAGTAGCTTCCTTATTTTTTAGATTTTATTTTAATATTATTATTATCATTTACTATTAGCAATAATATCTTTTTTTAATCTCTATTTTTTTTTTTTTAACATCTGTGTCCTTGCTTTGCTCTCCTAATTCTAATTTCTCTTGGGCTGTGTTCATTGTGATTGTCAGGATATTTTTTAAGTTCCTGTTTGTTTCCTGGCTGTATGGTTGTGTTTTATTTTGCCCTGTCAGCACCTTAAAACAGCTCACATGACGTGGTTGTGGCTGAGCCTCACAGTTAACTAACCTGAGGGGACATTCCTCCCAAGAACTGGTCAACAACAATCTAGACCCAATCATAACAGGAGAGCCCAAAGAACCCACAAAAAGGTCATGCCTAGAGAAAATAGCACAGAAGTGTATGACACCTCTTGATCCCACTGGACATACACTATAAAATTCCACCCCACAAGACTGAGAGGCAGAAAATATATCTAATATACAGATACAAACACTAAGAGTCACTAAAATGGGGAGGTAAAGAAACAATCCTTAAACTAAAGAAAAGGAAAAGTCACCAGTAAAAGACCTTGATGAGATGGAGTTAAGCAAGTAATTGGAAATACAGTGCAGAGTAATGGTTATAAAGATGTTCAAGGAAATTAATGAAAACCACAAGACACTTAATGGGAAGGTCCAGGAACTTAGTGAAAGCATGAAAAAAGAGCTGTCTATGATAAACAAGAACCAGGCAGGAATGCAGAATACTATATCTGTTATCAAGAATATGCCAGAAGGAATAAAAAGCAAGCTCAATGAAGTAGAGGATAAAATAAGTGAAAGATAATGTAGAAAAAAACAATCAGATGAACAAAAATAAAAAACACTTTAAAAGCATGAAGACACTTTAAAAGCATGAAGACAGCATGGGACAACATAAAGCAAAACAACATTAGCATCATAGTGTTAACAGAGGGGGAGGAAAGTAAGCAACAGATAGAGAACTTGGTGGAGAAAATACTGACAAAAAACATTCCTTTGCTGGTGAAGGAGAAAGCCACACAAGTTCAGGAAACACAGAGGGCTCCAAACAAGATGAACCCAAAGAGACCCACTTCAAAACACATCATAATTAAAATGGCAAATGTTAAGGATAAAGAGAATATTAGGGCTGCAAGAAAGAAATAAGCAGTGACCAACAAGAGAACCCCCATAAGGTTGACAGTAGGTTTCTCATCAGAAACTCTTCAGGCCAGAAGGGAGAGGCATGAAGTTCTCCAAATAATGAAAAGCAAGAACCTGCAACAAAGACTGCTTTATCCGGCAAAGCTATCATTTAAAATTGAAGGTGAAATAAAGAGCTTCTTAGACAAAAGAAGACTAAAGTTGTTCAGTACCATCAAACAAGCATTGCAAGAAATGCTAAAAGGACTGCTATAAGAAGAAATATTGAAAGTAAGGTACATCAGCATAAAGGGGAAAAAATGACACTAAATAAGTTTAATTCAATAGTAACCTTGAATGTAAACATAACAAATGTTCTGATCAAAAGACATGGTAACTGATTGATAAGAAAACAGGACCTATTTATATACTGTCTATGAGAGACCTATCTCAGAGCAAAATATTCACATAGTCTGAAACTGTAGGTATGGAAAAATATATACCTTGCAAACAGAAATGAAAAAAAAGCTGGAGTAGCAAGATATATTTCTGACAAAGTAGACTTCAAAATAAAGACCATAAAGAGAGACATAGAAGGTCACTACATAATATTAAAGGTATCAATCCAATAGGATGAAATAACCCTTAGGGACATCTGTGCACACAATATAAGAGCACCTAAATATACAAAAAATTCTTGGCAGACATTAAGGGAGAGATTGACAGCAACACAATCACAGTGGGGTTTTAACACCCCACTCTCATCATTGGACATATCATTAAGACAAAAAATCAACAGGGAAACAGAGACCATAAATGGCACACTAGCTCTAATGGATTTAATTGACATTTACAGAACATTTCACCTCAAAGCAGCAGAATACACATTCTTCTCAAGTGCACATGGAACATTCTCGAAAACAGGCCATATATTAAGGCACAAAACAAAGCTCTACAAGTTCAAGATGATTGAAATCATATCAAGCATCTTCTCAGATCTCAATGACATGTAATTCAAAATCAACCACTATAAAAAAATTCAAAAATATTGAAACACATGGAAGCTAAATAACTTGTTATTAAACACTGAACTGGTTAACAATGCGATCAAGGAAAAAATTAAAATGAACAGATAATAAACCAAAATCTATAGGACACAGCAAAAACTATCCTCAGAAGAAAGTTCACAGCAGTAAAGGCATACTTTAAGAAACAAGAAAACTCTCTACTAAGCCATCTAACACAACAACTAAAAGAATTAGGAGACCAAGAAAATCCCCAATTTAGTAGAAGAAAGAAAATAATAAAGATCAGAGCAGAAATTAATGACATAGAGACTAAAAAACAAAACAAAAGATCAATAAAACTCAGAGCTGGTTCTTTGAAAAGATAACTAAAATTGTTGAACCTTTAGCCAGAATGACCAAGAAACAAAGAGAGAGGACCAAAATAAATAAAATTAGAAATGAAAGAGGAGATATAACAACTGTCTCAACAGAAATACAAAATATTTTAAGAAAATACTATGAACAACTATATGCCAACAAACTGGACAACATGGGTGAAATGGACAAATTCCTAGAAACATACAATCCTCCAAAGCTAAATCAGGAAAAGGCAGAAAACCTCAATGGGCCGATAAAAAGTAATAAAATTGAAGCAGTCATCAAAAAACTCTCAGCAAAACAAAAGTCCAGGAACAGAAGGATTTACAGGCGAGTTTTACCAAACATTCAGAGAAGAATTAATACATGTCCTCCTCAAACTATTCTAGAAAGTTCAAGAAGGAAAACTCCCAAACTTGTTTGATGAAGCCAGCATCATACTAATCCCAAAACCAGATAATGACACTACAAAGGAAGAAAATTACAGGCTAATAACCCTAATAAATATAGATGCTAAAATCCTCAACAAAATACTAGCAAATCAGTTCCACAAATACATTAAAAAGATCATACACCAAGATCAAGTGGGATTTATTCTGGGGATGCAAGGCTGGTATAATATCCACAAGTCATTAAATGTGATATATCAATTAAATAAAATGAAGGACAAATATCATATGATTCTATCAATAGATGGAGGAAAAGGCTTGACAAAATCCAGCATCCATTTTTGATAAAAACTCTCAGCAATGTCAGAATAGAGAGAACATACCTCAACATACTAAAGGCCATATATGACAGACATACAGCCAACATCATACTTAATGGTCAAAAACTAAAATCATTTCCCTTAAAAGAAAGAACAAGACAAGCATGTCAACTTTCGCCACGCTTATTCAACACGGTATTGGAAGTCTTGCCACAGTCATCAGACAGTAAGAAAACATAAATATATCCAAGTTGGAAAAGAGGAAGTAAAACTGTCATTATTTGCAGATGACATGATATTGTACATAGAAAACTAGAAAGATTCCACAGCACTATTAGACTTGGGAAATGAATTTGGCAAAGTAGCTGGGTACAAAATTAACATCTGAAAATCGATGGCATTTTCATACACCAAAAATGAACTCCCAGAAATAGAAACTAAAAAAACAATACCATTTATCATTGTAACTAAAAAAATAAGATACCTAGGAATAAACTTACCCAAGATGTAAAAGACCTGTACTCAGAAAGCCAAGGGACACTGAAAAAAGAAATAGAGGACGACATATACAAGTGGAAGAATATACGAAGTTCATGGACTAGAGGGATTAATATCATTAAAATGGCCATACTCCACAAAGCAGTCTATAGCTTCAATGCAATTCCTATTAAAATACCAACAGAATAGTTCACAGGACTAGAACAAATATTTTAAAAATGTATATGGAACCCTAAAAAGACCCTGAACAGCCACAGCAATCTTTAGAAAGAAGAACAGAGTGGGAAGGATGGCTTTACTGGATATCAAACTGTACTACAAAGCCATTGTAATATAAACAGTGTGGTACTGATACAACACTAGACATACAGATCAATGGAACAGTTCAGAGACTCCAGAAATAGACACACACCATTATTGTCAGTTAATATTACACAAAGGAGGCAAGAGCATACAATGGAGTAAAGACAGTCTCTTCAATAAATAGTGTTGGGAAATTGGACAGGCACAAGCAAAAAACGAAACTAGATCACTGAATTTCTCCATACAAAACAATAAAATGGATATAAGACTTAAAATATAATTTGCAAAACCATAAAAATCCTGGAAGAAACCATAGGCAGTAAGTTCACAGACATCTCACATAGTGGAATTTTCACTGATACATCTCCTAGGGCAAAAGAAAAAAGAAAAAACAAATGGGACTACATGAAACTAAAAAGCTTCTGCACAGCAAGAGAAATCATCCTCCCCTGGCCGGGCATGGCTCAGCGGTTGAGCATCGACCTAGGATCCAGGCTATCAGGGTTCGATTCCCGGTCAGGGCACATGCCCGGGTTGCGGGCTCAATCAATGACTCTCTCATCATTGAGGTTTCTATCTCTCTCTCTCCCTCTCCTTTCCTCTCTCTGAAATAAATATATATTTTAAAAAAATTAAAAAAATTTAAAAAAAAGAGAAATCATCCTCAAAATACAAAGGCACCTCACAGTGTCAGAGAACATATTTGCCAGGGATTCATCTGAGAAGAGGCTAATTTCCAAAGTGCACAAAAAACTCATAGAACTCAAAAAGAGGAAGGCAAATAATCCATTTAAAAAATGGATAAAAAACCTAAATAGACAGTTTCCAGAAAGTACATACACACGGCTAGGAGACATAAAAAAATGCTCAAGATTGCTATTCATCAGAGAGATGCAAACTAAAACCACAATGAGGTGTCACTTCACACATGTCAGAATTTCTCCCACCAACAAATCAACAAATAACACGTGCTGGCTAGGATATGGAGATAGGGGAACCCTGATACACCGCTAGTGAGACTGCAGACTGGTGCAGCCACTATAGGGTACAGTATGGAGGTTCCTCAAAAAATTAAAAATGGAACTGCCTTTTGACCCTATGTTCCCAGTTCTAGGAATATATCTTAAGAATTCTGAAACACTAATCAGAAAGAATATATGCATCCCAATGTTCGTAGAATTGCAATTTTCAATAGCTAAGATCTGGAAACAGCTCAATTGCCCATCAGTAGATGAGTGGATAAAAAATCTGAGGGACATTTATACCATGGAATACTATGCAGCTGTGAAAAAAGAGGATCGCCTACCATTTTAGACATCATAGATGGATCCAGAGAGTATTATGCTAAGTGAAATAGGCCAGGCAGAGGAAGCCAAACATCACATTATCTCACTTATATGTGAAATCTAGAGAACATAATAAACTGATCAACAAAATAGGTTGAGTGACATGGAACCATGGATCAGACTGATAAATCTCAGAGGGAACGTAGGAGTGGGTGCGTGGGTGGGGAGGGATTAACCAAAGAATCTATATACATAACCAGTGGACACAGACATTGGTGTGGTGAAGGCCTGGGGAGGGGAGTTGGTGGAGGGTGTAAAGGGTCAATGGGGAAAAAATGGGACATCTGTAATATTTTGAATAATAAAAAAATCCATCTTATCTAGTGTGTCACTTAGAGTCACTGTTTCCTTTTTAATTTTTTGTTTGGAAGATCTATCTAGTAAATTCAGTGGAGTGCTAAAATTCCCTACTATGACTCTATTACTGTCATTTTCCCTTAAAATACTTCAGAAGTTTTTTTCAGCCTGTGTCTTTGGTACTGAGGTGGGTCTCTTGTATACAGTACACATTTGGGTCATGTTTTCTTAAACATTCATCTACCTCATGACTTCTGATGAGTATTTAATCTATGTACATTTAAAGTTATTATTGATAGATTCTTATCTATTGCCATTTTAATTCTTTATGTCTATGATTCTTCCTCTATTTCTTTTTTTTATTACAGAAGTCCCTTTAACATTTCTTGCAATGCTGGTTTGGTGGTGATATACTTCTCTAGACTTCCTGTCTGGGAAGCTCTTTATTTCACCATCTATTTTGAAAGATAGCCTTGCTGTATAGAGTAGTCTTGGTTTCAGCTCCGTGCTTTTCATTACCTTGACTACTTCATGCCATTCCCTTCTGGCCTGTATAGTTTTTTATGAGAAATCAGATGACAGCCTTTTCAGAGCTCCTTTGTAGGTAACAGATTGCTTTTCTCTTGCTGCTGTTAATATTCTCTCTCTTGAATTTTTGGCATTTTAATTATGGTGTGCCAGGATATGGACCTCTTTGGATTCTTCTTGCTTGGGACTCTCTGTGTCCCATGAGCTTGAGTGATTTTTTTCCTTGACCAGGTTAGGGAAGTTTTCTGCCAATAATTCTTCCAACAGGCTCTTTAACACTTGCTTATGTTCATCTTGTAGAACTCCTATGATGCAAATATTGTTACAATTCATGTTGTCCCACAGCTCCCTTAAACTGTCCCTTTGTTTTATAATTGTTTTTTGTTTTTGCATTTGTGATTGAGTAATTTTTTCTACTCTGTCTTCTAATTTCCTAATCAGGATCATCAGCTTCCACTCATCTTCTGTTTCATCCTTCCAGTGTATTCTTTATTTATTCTTTGTAATTTTAATTTCCTTCATAGTTTATGTAACTTTTCTCATGCTGTTGAGCATTCTGAATTCTATATCTGATAGATGTTTATCTCCATTTCATTTATCTCTTCTTCTGTGGAATTCTCTTTTTCTTTTATTTGGGGTTTGTTCTTCTCTCTCTCCATTTTGGAGGCCTGTTTTGGTTTGTGTCTAAGTATTAGGTAAATCTGTTTGGACTCCCAGTCTTTTAAATGGGCTCTGGTTCAATCCAGTGTCAGATGCTGTTTGTGACTGCCCTTGAGTACCCTCTTTGGAACTATCAACAACCCACAGCCTGTGGCTCCTTCTGCTGATACTGGATGTGTTTGGAAAGGACAAGGATACACACCAAAGTCTGTTTTTCCAAACCCTGAGTCCAAAAGCGTATCAGGCAAAGACTCAAAGCATTCAGAAACTGATTGTTATTCACAGTCTTTTAATGAGCCTCAGGCTGTAGAAGCTCTATATGGTGGGGTGAGAGTTTTTCAATGGGTGGGGCAATTCCTTTCCTCTCAAGCTAAAGCTGCCTAGGTAGTAAATGTCTGCCTGTGAAAGATGTCCTCTGTTCTATGGGAGAATGACTCAGCACAAGAATCCAGAAGGGTGCCCTTTGAGATCTATCTCCAGAATTTGCAACCCAGATTCTCCTCACAGAGCTCTAGTCCACCCTGCCTTCTCAGTGTTGGAGGTCAAGGTGACTGGCTGCACACAAAAACTTTGTGTATTGGCCCTTTAAGGTGGTGCCTGCATTTTCAGTCATCTCTCCCTTTCAGACAGAACCCTGGTGCTTTTCATAACCAAATGTTATATGGGCACTGTTCTCAGTTCTGATGCTATGCGTTGGAGAGCCCAGCTTGGGGTTTAGACCCCAGAATTCTCAGTAGGAACTCCCCACAGCTGAGATATCCCTTTAGACTTTCAGATGCTGCCTGTGGGTGCCCAGACAGCCCTCTCATGCCACCGCACTTTCTACCACTCTCTGCCATCTCTACCTTTTATTCTTGGATATATGAATTCTCTCCCATTAGTCTTCAGTCAATTTTTCAGGATGGTTTTTCTATGTTTTCTTTGTAAATCCAGTTTGGTCCTGGGAGAGTGTCAGTGTAGCTTCCACTTTTTCTGCCATCATTTTTAATTTTCCAATTAGTATTTCTTAATCCTGTCAGCTTTTTCACCCAGTCTCTCAATACCCTTCTCCTTTGGCACCTGCCAAATCATTCTCTGTATCTATGAGTTTGCTTCATTTCTGCTTATTCATTTAATTGGGTTTTTAAAATTCTACATATCATTGAAATTATCTAGCATTTGTCTTTGTCTGTTTTATTTATGTCACTCAACATAATACCCTCTAGGTTCACAAATGTTGTAGATAGCAAGATTTCCTTTTTTTTATGATTGAGTCATATTCCATTGCATATATGCACCACTTCTTCTTTATCCATCATGTATTGATGGACATATATTGCTTCCATATACTTGCTATTTTAAATAGTGTTGAAAGGCACATGTGGATGGATGGATGTCTTTTTTATTTAGTCTTTTGCATTTTTTTCAGATAAATACACAAAATTGGAATTGCTGGTTTTTTTCTTCTCTTGATACAGCTACAGCTTTTTTTTTTTTTAAAGTCTATTTTGTCTGGTATAAAGATTGTTACTCCAGCTTTTTCATTTTTCATTTCCACTTTCATGAAATACCTTTTACATTTTTCTGACTTTCCATCTGTGTGTGCCTTTTGATTTGAAGTGAATCTCTTGTAGACATCATATGTAAAGGTTTGGTTTTGTTATCCATTCAGCCAATCGCTGTCTTTTGATGGAACATTTAATCTACTTACATTTAAAGTAATTGTTGGTAGAACAAAGTGGTGATATAGTTAAAGGTGATAACTGCCACCTCACACAACCACATCAAAATTACAACTAAAATACAGAACAACAATCATTCAGGACTCCCTAAAGTCTAGTTGAACAGAAGTCCTACAACTAGGGAATTCCAGAAATACATCAAGACCAGTAAGAGGGGTGGAAATGCCAGGCCAAATCAAGCAGAATCTTGGAACCCATGAAGCAGTTTAAAACCGGGAAGGATATCTCAGTTGGTGGAGGATTCCCAGAGGAGAGAGGGGTCCCAGCCCCACATCAGGCCTCCCAGCTCAGGTTCCAGTGCTATGAAGAGAAGTTTCCACATTCCAGGCTATAAAAAGCATTGGGGATTGTGGCTGAGTGACACGGAGGCTGCTGGAGTCCTAGGCAGCTACTCTTAAAGCCCTAAGCATGGAATTATTCAGACCCATTCCCTCAGAGCTTCAGAGCTGGGTCGCAGCTTGAAAAGAACCTGGGACATTTGAGGAGGAACTAACTTGCCTGGAATCAGGAAAAAGCTGGAGGGGCAGCTTTTTCCCAGACAGAAGAGATGGCAGAGGCCATTGCCCTTTTGACAAGCCCTCTTCCCACAGAGCCCACAGGAAGGTACCTTTTCTGAATCTCCAGCAACTTGGCTCACACCTTTGGCCCTGCCTTGGTGATTCACAGAGACCAGGCCTCTCCCTACTTGCAAACTCATTCATTTCCAGTGGCTTTCCTATGCAAGTGGCCTCTCGCATCAAGTTTAGGATTTTGCTAAAATCTCTCAAACAGCCAGAAGCTGGCCTTAGCATGCCCCATGCTTCTTGATAAGTGGCCCCAGATCTGGCACTAGCAGCAACCTGCATTGGTTCATAGCTTGGCCTCTTCTGGGCACCTCCAAGGCCAAAAGAAGTAGCAACCATATATGGATTTCTGGGTAGCTCATGCTGGGTGGTCCTGGGCAGGGCACAGGCAAAGGCTGACTTTGCACCTCCTAGGAGGCCCCATAGACAGTAAACCTGGTGGTCAACTTCACCTATGCTTGATTACAACCCTACCACATCTGTGTGACACACTCAAGGGACGGATTCTTTGAACACCAAAGCCCCCTGAAGTAAATTCTGCTCCATAAGGGTGTCTCCAGCACACCAGTTCTTCAGTTGTAGCTGCACCTGGTCCTTACAGCTGACTGGCCTGGGAGTCAATTTCTCCCAGTTCTACCAACAGCAACCAAGGTTCAACTACAACAGGACAGTGCACACAGCCCACACAAAGGAGCTCCTAGAAGGTTCAGCTCAGATGACTGGGAAGACTGAGCCACAGAACACCTACTACAAAAAGTCACTTTATCAATTCCAGGAGACATAGCAGCTCTATCTAATACATAGAAACAAACATCAGGAGGCAGCCAAAATGTGGAAGCAAAGAAACATGTAACAAATGGAAGAACAGAAGAAATCTCCATAAAAAAATAAATAAATAAATGAAATGAAACCAAGCAAACTACTACATACAGAGTTCAAAAAAATGGTTATAAGGATGCTCAAAGAACTTAATGAGAATGTCAAAGATCTTAGTAAGAGTTTTAAGGAAACTAGTGATATCATCAATGACATAAAAAAAAAGAACCAGTCAGAAATGGAGGCTACATTAACTGAAATGAAGAATAATTTACAAGGAATCAACAGTAGAGTAGAGGACACCAAGAATCAAATCAGCAATTTGGAATATGAGCAAGCAAAAATCACCAAACCAAAAGAGCAAAACAAAAAAAAATCCTGAAATATGAAGATTGTGTAAGGAGTCTGTGGGACAACTTCAAGCAACCCAATATTTACATTACAGAGGTACCAGAAGGAGATGAATGAGCGCAAGAAATTGAAAACTTATTTGAAAAAATAATGACAGAAAACTCCCCATACCTGGTGAAATAAACTTACAAGTCCAAGAAACACAGAGAGTCCCAAACAAGAGAAACCCAAAGAGGACCACACCAATACACATCATAATTAAAATGCCAAAAATTCAAGACAAAGAGAGAATCTTAAAAGTAGCAAGAGAAAAGCAGCTAGTTACCGACAAAGAAGCACCCATATGACTGTCAGTTGATTTTATAAACTAAACTTTGCAGGCCAGAAGAGAGTGGCAAGAAATACTCAAAGTGATGAAAAGCAAGAATCAACAACCAAGATTACTCTACTCAGCAAAACTATCACTTAAAATTGAAGGTAAGATAAACAGCTTCACAGATGAGAAAAGGCTAAAGGAGTTAATCACCACCAAAACAGTATTACATGAAATGTTGAAGGGTCTTCTTTAAGAAGAAGCTAATGAAGAAAATAATATGACAAACAAAACAGACCCAGAGACATTGAAGCATGCAACAGACTGTCATATCTCAGAGGGAAGAGGCAAAGGGGGTGGGAGTTGGAAAGAGATTAACTAAAGAACTTATATGCGTAACCCATGGACATAGACAATAATGGGGTGAAGGCCTGAGGAGGGGCGAAAGTCAGATGGAGGAGGTCAAGGGGGGAAAATGGGACAACTGTAATACTTTCAACAATAAAGATAAAATTTTAAAAAATAAATAAACTGTTGATAGATGTGTCTTTATTTCCATTTTATTATTCATATATATTTTTTCTTTTTTTCCTTTTTCTTAAAGAAAACCATTTAACATTTCTTGTGATAATGGTTTGGTTGTGGTGAGTTTCTTTCACTTTTCCTTCTCTGGAAGCTTTTTATATGTCTTCTGATTCTAAATGATAGCTTCGCTCTGTAATCTTGATGTAGATCCTTGCTTTTCATCACTTTGAATATTTCTTGCCAATCCCTCTGGCCTGCAAAGCTTCTGTAGAGAAATCATCTGACAGCCTTATGGGAGCTTCCTTGTAGGCAACTAGCTGATTTTCTATTGCTACTTTATATATATATATGTTTAGAGCAGGGGTAGGGAACATCTGGCCTGTGAGCCATATCATTTGGCCTGGCCCTGCCAAGGCAACCACAGGCCAAACTCTAAATTCAATAAATCTAGGAGCTTTTTTCATAGCTAATTTTTAAGTTTAAAATTTTTTATGGCTCATGAATGGTGTTATAAATATTCAAATGACCCCTGACAGAAAAAAGGCTCCCTATCACTGATTTAGAGAGAGGAATGGAGAGGGAGAGAGAGATAAAAACATCAATGACAAGAGAGAATCATCGATCAGCTGTCTCCTGCCTGCCCCTTACTGGGGATTGAGCCCACAACACTGGCGTGTGCCCTGATCTGGAATAAAACTAGAACTCCAGGTTCACGGGTCAACACTCAACCACTGAGCCACACAGGCTGGGCTTCTCTCGCTTCTTTTAATATTCTCTCTTTGTCTTTATCCTTTGGCATTTTTATTATGATGTGTCTTGGTGTGGGCCTTTTTAGGTTCATCTTGTTTGAGACTCTCTGCACTTCCTGGACTTTAATGTCTATTTTCTTTACCAGGTAGGGAAGTTTTTCGTCATTATTTTCTCAAATAGGTTTTCAACTCCTTTGTCTCTTCTTTTTCCAGCTCCCTCATGATGTGAATGTTGTACACTTGAAGTTTTGTCAGAGGCTTCTTAAACTATCCTCATTTTTTTAATTCTTTTTTTCTTTTTGCTGTTCTGATTGGTAGTTTCTGCTTTCTTATCTTCCAAATTGCTGATTTGGTCATCTGTTTTATGGACTCTACTGTTGATTCCTTGTAATGCATTCTTCATTTCAGTTATTGTGTTCTTCATATCTGATTGGTACTTTTTTATTTTTCTATCTCCATTTTTATGTTTTCTATCTCTTTGTTGAAGTTTTCACTGAGATCACTGAGCATGCTTATAACCAATATTTTGAACTCAGCATCTGGTAGATTATTTGTCTCCATTTTTTTTTTACACCTTAATTTGAAGTTTTGCCCTGTTCTTTTATTTGGGACATATTTCTTTGTCTCCTTATTTTGGCTGCCTCCCTGTGTTTGTTTCCATGTATTAGTTAGAGCTCTTATATCTCCCAATCTTGGTAAAGTGACTTTATGTAGTAGGTGTCATAAAGGACCCAGTGGTGCAGCCTCTCTTGTCAGCTTATTTGGGCACTTCAGGTGCTTCCCTTGTGTAGGCTATGTGCACTCTCCTATTGTAGTTGAAACTTGATTGCTGTTGGTATTAAAATTGGAGTGAATTATGCTCAGGCTGATTGGCTGCTAGGACTGTCAGAGACTACCGTGAAGGAGATGCTGTGTATGGGCCTACACCATAGAGCAGGACTCACTTCATCTGGATTTTGGTGCCTCCCACATTTATACTTTGAGTGTGCTGTTTGTGGAGGGAATTGGGTGTGTCTTTGGCATGGTCTTAAACAGTCCACCAGTTACACTGGCTCTGGGGCCTCCCAGAAGATGCAGGCCAAAATCAGCCACCACTTCTGCCCTGAAAATGGTCACCTGACATGAGTTAGAAATTGATCTACAGATGGTTAGTTCTTGTGCTAGGCTTGGAGTTATCCAGGAGAGGTTAAGCTGCAAACCAAGGCATGCTGCCACCAGTGCCAGGCCTGGGGCCACTTAGAAAGATGTAGGGAGCATGCTGATGCCAGATGCTATTTGCTTGAGAGATTTTAGGGAAATCTGAAACATAAGCCAAGACTGGCCATTTGTATGGAACAGTCACTAGAAACAGCTTGAGAGTGCTGTCAAGTTGGGTGGAGCACTGTCTCAGGGATTCACCAGGGTTGGGTGAACAGTGTTATTCAGGTTGATGGAGATTAATATAACACCTACCTATGGGCTCTGTCCAGGGATGGCTCAACAAAGGAACAATGGCCTCTACCAACACTTCTGTCTCAGAGAAAGCTGCTCTTTCAGCTCTTGCTAGACAATTCAGTTCTTTCTGTATGTCTCTGACACCTTATGAGCTGCTATGAGTTTGAGTACATCTGTACCTGGCCCTTTAAGGGGATCACCTGGGACTCCAGAAGCCCTATTTTTCACTCAGCCATGATCCTGGCTGGTTTTCACAGCCAGAACTTATGAGGAATCTCTTCCCAGCACTGAAATCTCGGGTTGGGGGTCCTGTTGTACGCCTGGGACCCCTTGCTCCTCAGTGGAGACCTGTGCAGCTGACATATCCTTCCTAATTTTTAACCACCACACCATGAGTGTTGGACTAGTCTGTGCAAAGTCTCTGAGCTTCCTACCAGTCTCAATGTGTTTTTTTCTTTATATCTGTTTATATCTGTAATTATAGTACTTCTGTTCAACCACATTTCAGGTGGTTCTGAATGATGGTTGTTTTTTAGCTTGGTTGTAATTTTTGCTGTGGTCATGGGAAGAGGTGAGCACAACATTTACCTACTTCACTATCTTGACCAAAAGCCAGATAGCTTTTCTAATACAAGTTTTTAAAGCAAGTTTATTGTGACTAACAATGAAATAGATACATTTTTTCAAACTTACTATATATTTTTCTTTTGAAAGACACATTTAAATTAGATATTGGGAAGAATGCCCCAGTCAAGAGTACTATTGGACTCTTGTTTGAAGTGGTATCAACTTTATGACCTTGTTTATTTAAAGTGGATGATATAGATAACTGGACTATGTGTCACTTGCAAAAACTCCATGTAAGCAAAGAGTTGAACTAATCAGTTTTTTTATTTAAATTTTTAACAGTATAGATTGAGAATCTGGTCCTCAATTTTCTTAATAAGTTGCTTGTTTTTTGGGTCAATACCCAGTATTTCTTCAAAGGGGAGAAATGTTTCCTTTAGTACGACCCATTACTCATGGGAGATTCACACTAGAAAATATGGTTATCTGAGCCACACCTAGATGCTAATAATATGTTGCTGTGTATCTTTCTCATTCTTCTTGATGAACACTATGCATGAAACACAGCCATCTGGCAGTGGGGATAAAAACTGTAAAAATGAGATATGTGTGTGTAAATAAAATATTGATGAATGAAGCTCTGAGAGCTGAAATGAAAGTAAGGAAGAACAGACAAGTAAATCATTCTTATACTTGTGTTAGTGCTGAAATTATGTTCCTCACTTTCTTTTTTTTTTCCTGCTGACAGCACTTCAGGTGACAAAAATACTTTCAATTTTGCTGCTTACACAGTACTGAAACACAAGAAGCAGTTTCTGTTTTGCTGCTGAGAAAGTAACCTGCCTTTGAAGAAAAGGGAAGGATACAATGATATTGGTCTGTTTATGGTATAACATACAGTTTATGCACAAACTAAGGTAAGGTGATGAAAAAAATAAGTGAATTGAAATCCAATTAGTGGAATGTGGGTAATATGAATTTTATTCCATTTCTTTGTTGAATTTTCTCTCCCTTTACACTGATTTTGATCTCTAAGTTGAATGTAAGGATGGAGAAGAAATTGAGCCCCTGGTCACTAAGCTTCATTAGTATGGATAATAGATAATAGTTAACATCCATCGAGTTGTTTACCACATACTCAACACTGTGATAAGAGTTTTTTATTTACTTCTCATAATCACCCTATGAGATAAATACTGCTGTTGTTTCTGTTTTTACACATAAAGATATAGACTTAGAAAAGTTCAGTGACTTTCCTAAGGTCACATAGTCAGTACCTGGTGAAACCAGGATTCAAGCATGCAATCTAATTTCAGACCCTGTGGGTTTGTTTTTTGGTTGTTTGTTTTTTTCAGTATCACTTCCACACCCAGCTTTATTGAGGTATAATTGAAATTTTTAAATTGGATATATTTAATGTGTACATGGTCCTGAAGGCAGTAAGAGAGCTTTTGAAGATGGGCAGTGAGTACACACAGAAATAGAGCCCAAATCTATGAGCTTGGGAGAGATCACAAACTTAAGTGTTTAGCATCACTCTCAGGAGTGCAAAAAGGAGGCTGCCAGCTCTTGGACTGGCTTTGCAGAGTCTAGAGAAGACATAAAAGTTTAAGAATTCTGCTGCAAGAGGGAACAAACAGTGTGCTGAGAATGTCTGAGAAAGCCTGTGACTCCCTAGCAAGGCTAATGGAAAGTAATTCTCCCCAAAAGTCAATCAGTAAATATGGCAGGAGGTGACTGCTACTTCAAAGAGCAGCAAGGCAAGACTTCAAGGAATATAAAAAGAAAACATGACACCACCAAAAGAACACAATAATTTTCTCTTTACTTAAGCCAATAAATCTAGATCAGATACAGGCATACTTCACTTTATTGCATTTTGTTTTATTGTGCTTCACAGATAATGTGTCTTTTTACAAACTGAAGATTTATGGTAGCCCTGCATCAAGCAGGTCTATCGGTGCCACTTTGCTAATAGCATTTTCTCACTTTGTATCTCTGTGTCACATTTTGTTAATTCTCACAATATATCAAACTTTTTCATTATTATTACATTTTATGGTGATCTGTGATCAAAAATATTTGATATTACTATTGTCACTATTTTAAGGTACCACAAACCACACGCACTTAAGATGGCAAACTTTTTTTAATGTGAGCCACAGATGGAATTTTATTTTATGTTTTTATTTTTCAATTGCAGTTTACATTCAATATTATTTTGCCTTAGTTTCAGGTGCACAGCACAGTGTTTATACAGTCATACACTTTACAGTGATTCCCCTGATATTTTCAGTACTTATATGACACCATATATATTTATTACAATATTATTGACTATGTTCCCTATGCTGTACATTATATCCCCGTGACTATTTTATAACAACCAATCTGTACTTCTTAATCCTTTTAACTTTTTCACCAAGTCACTCAACACCTTCATCTATCGCAACCTAAGATGGCAAAATTAATTGATAAATAGTGTATGAATTCTGACTGCTCCACTGATGTGACATCTCTGTCTCACTTTCCTTGGGCCTCCCTATTCCCTGAGACACAACAATATTGAAATTAAGCCAATTAATAACCTTAAAAAGGCTTCTAAATGTTCAACAAAAAAGAAGACTCACACATCTCTCACTTTAAATCAAAAGCTAGAAATGATTAAGCTAAGTGAAGTATACATGTTAATAGCAGAGATAGCCCAAAAGCTAGGTTTCTTGTGCCAAACAGAGAGCCAAATTGTAAATGCAAAGGAAAAGTAATTGAAGAAAATTATAAGTGCCATTCCAGTGAAGACATTAATGATATAAAAGTGGAACAGCTTTATTGCTGATGTAAAGAAAGTTGTGGTTTGGATAGAAAATCAAATCAGCCACAACATAAAATTCCCTGAAGCCAAAGCATATTCCAGAGGAAGGCCCTAAACTCTTCAATTCTATGAGGGTTGAAAGAGGTTAGGAAGCTGCAGAATGAAGCTAGAAGACATGGTTCATGTTAAATAAAGCTGTATCCATGACATAAATGAACAAGGTGAAGCAGCAAGTGCCAATGTAGAAGCTGCAGCAAGTTATCCAGAAGATATATCTAAGATAATTAATGAAAGTAGCTGCTCTAAACAACAAGTTTTCAATGTAGATTAAACAGCCTATAATGGAAGAAGATGGCATCTAGGATTTCATAGCTACAAAAAAGTCAATGCCCTGTTTCAAAGCTTCTAAGGACAGGCTGACTCTCTCATTAAGGGCTAATGCAAATGGTAACTTTAAGTTGAATCCAATGCTCATTTACCAATCCAAAAATCATAGGACCCCCAAAAACTATGATAAATCTACTCTGCCTGTGCACTATAAAGGGAACAACAAGGCCTAGATGAAAGTACATCTCTTTACAATATACTTTGCTGAATATTTTAAGCGCACTGCTGAGATATACTGGTCAGAAAAATAAAATTCGTTTCAAAGTAGAACTGCTCATTGACAATGTACCTGGTCACAAAAGAGCTCTAGCTCTGATGGAAATATACAATAAAATTAATGTTGTTTTCATGCCTGCTAACACTATGTACATTCTGAAAACCATGGATCAGGAGTAGTTTTTACTTTGAAGTCTTATTATTTAAGAAATATGTTTCTTAAGGGAATAGCTAACATAGTGATTCCTCTGATGGAGCTGGGCAAAGTAAACTAAAAAACGTTCTGAATAAAAGTAACCATTATAGATGCCATTAAGAGTATTTATAGATTAAAGATGGCGGCAGATTGAGTGGAAACTACAATGACACTCTTGGGGGAACAAACTGGAATTATAACTAAAATATAGAAAAGCCATCCTGAAAAATCAACTGCAACTGAAGACTAACTGCAGAACAGCCTCATAACCAAGGACATAAGCCAGGGACTGCATAGAAACTAGAAGGAAGTTCAGAGGTGTGAGAGGGCTGGCTGGGCTCCCACAGGTAACAGCTGAAAGTTTGGAGGGATATCTCAGCTGTGGGGGTTCCTACTGAGGACTCTGGGGTCTAAACCCCAGGCAGGACTTCCCAGTCAAGAGTAACAAAATTGAGAAGGGTGCCCACATATCATCTGGCTGTAAAAATCAGCTGAGTTTCTGTCTGCCATGAAGAGATGGCTGGAAATGCAGGCACCATCTTAAAAAGTTCACACAAACTTTCATGTACAGCCATGGACCTCGGGTTCCAGCAGAGGGAGGGCAGTGTGGACTAGAGCTATGTAAGGAAAACTTAGGATTGTAGGCTCTGGAGATAAAGTTCAGAGGGCACCCATCTGTACTCTTGTGCTGAGCCATTTCCCTGTTCAGCAGAGGATATCTTTCATAGGTATTTACCTTCCATGCAGCTTTTGACTTGAAGGGAAGCAATTGTCCCACCCTGCTGGAAAAGCTCTCACCCCACACTGTGGAGTTTCTATAGCTTAGGGCTCCTTAAGAGACTGATAACAACAACCTTCCCCACTCTGTGGAGTTTAAACAGCCTGAGGCTCATTTTGAGAATCAGATTAATCAGCATGCAGGCAGAGGCAAACCTCAGAGTACTTCGAGTCTTTGCCTGATCTGCTTCAGGACCCAGACCTTGGAAAAGCAGACTTTGATGTCCATCTTGGTCCTGACCAAATGCACCCAGCACCAGCAGAGGAGACCTCAAGCTGTGGGGTGTTGAAAGCTCCAAACAGGGTACTCAGGGCCAGTCACAAACAGCATCTGATATTGGCCTGCACAAGAGACCCTCCAAAAAGAATGAGAGTTCTAGCATATTTACCTAATACATAGAAACCAACCCAAATAGGCAGCCAAAATTGGGAGACAAAAAAAAAAATCTCAAATGAAAAAACAAGGGAATTCTCCAGATGAAGCTAAGTGAAATGGAGATAAGCAATCTATCAGATATAGAGTTCAAAATATTGATTGTAAAGATGATGAGAAAAGATAGGGAAACTATGCAGGAATTTAAGAATGACAGAGCAGAAATAAGGAATACATTGGAAGGAATAAACAGCAGACTAGAAGAGGCTCAAGATCAGATCAGCAAATTAGAAGACAGGATAGAAAATCACACAATCAGAGATTCAAAAAGAAAACAACAAAAAAGAGGATGACAGTTTAAGGGAGACATGGCACAACATGAAACATAAAAATATTCACACTATAGGAGACCCAGAAGGGGAAGGGAATAAGCAAGGGATTGAGATTATATTTGAAAAAATAATGGCAGAAAACTTCCCTAACCTGTTGAAGGAAAAAGACACAAGTTCATGAGGCACAGAGAGTCCCAAGCAAGAAGAACCCAAAGAGGCCTATGCCCAGACACATCACAATTAAAATGCCAAAAATTCAATACAAAAAGAGAATTTTAAAGGCAGCAAGAGAAAAGCAATCCATTACCAACCAAGCTCCCATAAGGCTGTCAGCTGATTTATCCTAAGAAACTCTACAGGCCAGATGGGAATGGCATGAAGAATTTAAGATAATGTTAAACAAGGATCTGAAACCAAGATTACTCTATACAGCAAGGCTATCATTCAAAAAAGATGGAGAAATAAAAATCTGCCCAGACAAAAAGAGGTTAAAGGAGTTTATCACCACCAAACCAGCATTGCAGGAAATCCTAAAAGGACTTCTGTAATTGAAAGTAAAAATAGAGAGAGAGAGAGAAACGTAGGCATAAAGAATTAAAATGGCAATAAATAAGGACTTATCAATAATAACCTTAAATGTAAAGGGATGAACACCTTCCATAAAAAGACATAGGGTAGATGAGTGGAAAAGAAAACATGACCCAAATATATGCTGTGTACAACAGACCCACCTCACAACATAGGACTCACACAGGATAAGAGTGAAGGGATGGAAAAAATTGTCCAAGCAAAATAAAATAAAATAATAAATAAATAAATAAATAAATAAATAAATAAATAAATAAATAAATAAATAAATAAATAAATAAATAATAGTCCATGCAAGTAGAAATTTAAAAGAAAAGCTGGGGAAGCAATACTCATATCTGACAAAATAGACTTCAAAATAAAGACCATAACTAGAGACAAGAAAGTTCACTACATAATATGAAGGAGATCGATCTAACAAGAAGATATTACCCTGGAAAACATATAAGAACCTAAATTTATAAAAAATCTTCTGGAGAACTTTAAGGGAGAAACTGACAGCAATACAGTCATATTAGGGGACTTTTACAACCCACTGGCTTCACTGGATTGGTCTTCCAGGTAAACAATCAACAAGGGAACAGTGACCTTAAATGACACAGTAGATCAAATTGATTTAATAGACATTTACAGAACATTCCACCCAAAATCTGCAGAATATACGTTCTTCTAAAGTGCACACAGGACATTCTCAAACGTAGAGCACATGTTAGGACACAAAATAAGTCGCTACAACTTCAAGATGACTGAAATAATAACAAGTATTTTCTCGGATAACAATGGCATGAAATTAAAATTAACTACAATAAAAACACTCAAAAACGTTTTAACACATGGAGGCTAAATAGCATGTTATTAAACATTGAATGGGTTACCAAAGAGATCAAGGGAGAAATAAAAAACTTCCTGGAAACAAAAGAAAATGAACACAAAACAACCCCAAATATATGGGACACAATGAAAGCAGTCCTGAGAGGGAAATTCATGGCACTGCAGGCCTACCTCAAAAAACAAGAAACACTTCTAATAAACTCACTTACCCTACAACTCAAAGACTTAGATAGAGAACAAAAGAAAACTCCAAAGTAGAAGGAAAGAAATAATAAATATCAGAGCAGAAATAAATGACATAGAGACTTAAAAAACTACAAAATATCAATGAAACGAAGAGCTGGTTCTTTGAAAAGATAAACGAGATTGATGCACCTTTAGCCAGACTCATCAAGAAACAGAGAGGACCCAAATAAACAAAATCAGAAATGAAAGAGGTGAAATATCAACTGACTCAACAGAAATACAAAGGATTGCAAGAAAATACTATGACCAACTATACACCACAAAGCTGGACAACCTGGATGAAATGAACAAACCTCTAGAAAAAACAACCTTCCAAAACCCAATCAGGAAGTCAGAAAACTTGAATAGGCTGGTAACTACTGGAGAAGTTGAAGCAGTAATCAAAGGGCTCCCAGCACACAAAAACACTGGTGCAGATGGCTTCACAGGGAAGTTTTACCAAACATTCAAAGTAGAACTAACACCTGTCCTCTTCAACCTATTCCAAAAAACCCAAGAGTCAGGGACACTTCCAAGATCTTTTTATGAGGCCAGCATTAGCCTATTTCCAAAACCAGATGAAGACACGACAAGAAAGAGAATTACAGGCTAATATCCTTGATGAACATAGATGTGAAAATCCTCAACAAAATATTAGCAAATCAGATACAGCAATATATCAAAAAGATTATACACCATGACCAAGTGGAATTTATTCCAAGGATGCCAGATGGTAGAATATTCACAAATCAATATATGTGATACATCACATAAACAAAATGAAGACAAAAATTACATGATCATATCAATAGATGCAGAAAAAGCATTCAACAAAATCCAACACACGTTTTTGATTAAAACTTTCAGCAATGTGGAAATAGAGGGATCATACCTCAACATAATAAAAGCCACATATGAAAAATATCATACTCAAAGAGCAAAAAACATTTCCCCTAAGAACAAGAACAAGACAGGGCTGTCCACTTCCATCACTCTTATTCAACATAGTATTGGAAGACCTAGCCACAGTGATCAGAAATGAAAAAAAAAAAAAAAAAAAAAACACATAAAAGGCATCCAAATTGGAAGGAGGAAGTAAAACGGTCATTACTTGTAGATGACATGATATTGAACATAAAAAATTCTAAAGACTCCACCGAAAAACTACTAGATTTAATAAACGAATTTGTCAATGTAGCAAGATACAAAATTAGCACCCAGAAATTGATAACATTTTCATATGCCAATAATGTACTCTCAGAAAGAGAAACTAACTAAACAGTCCCATTTACCAATGCAACAAAAAAATTACAATACTTAGGAATAATCTTAACCAGGGAGGTAAAAGACCTGAACTTGGCAAAGTACAGGACTTTGCAAGAAGAGATAGAGGAAAATTTAAACAAGTGGAAGAATATGCTGTATTCATGGGTTGGAAGAATTAACGTTACTAAAATATTTGTACTACCCAAAGCAATCAATAAATTGAATGCAATACCAATTAAAATACCAAAAGCATATTTCACAGATCTAGAACAAACACTCCAAAAATTTATATGTAACCAAAACCACCGCAAATAGCCATGGCAATCTTGAGATAGAAGAACAGATTTGGAGGGATCACAATATCAGATATCAAGTTATACTACAAAGCCACTCTAATCAAATCAACATGGTAGTGGCACAAGAACAGGCATATAGATCGATGGAACAAATACTGTGAATAATCAGGGTAACAAGGATGATCAGAAAGAAAATAAAAAATCCCAAAAGCGAGCTGGAACACCTGAAAACTATGTGCTATAAATCACAGAGATTTCAAGATTGCTGTTCTGAAAATACTAAATGAAATGCCAGAAAATACAGACAGGTAATTCAGTGCACTCAGAAAATAAATCAGTGAACAAAATAAGTACTTTACCAAAGAGATTGAAACTTTATATAAAAAAAAAAAAAAAAAAAAAAATCAGAAATCCTGGAAATAAAGCATATAATTAAGGAGATTAGGAATGAGCTACTAAGCATAGAAAACAGAACCAACCAGATGGAGGAAAGAATTAATGATATTAAGATAGGAATCTAGAAATGATACAGAGGGAAGAAGAGAGAGATCTGATCATAAGGAAACATGAAAGAGCTCTACGGAAACTACCTGATTCCATCAGATAAAGCAATACTAGAATAATAGGCATTGCTTAAGAGAGGGAGACGGGAATGGAGAGTCTATCCAAAAAAATAGTGGATGAAAACTTCCCAAACTTATGGAAAGAAGTAGATTCTTAAGTCCAAGAAGCAAATGGAATACCTAGTCTCCTGAATACAAAGATGCCTTCCTCAAGGCACATGTTATTAAAATTGTCAAAAATTAATGACAGTGAAAAAATTCTCAAAGCAGCCAGGGAAAAGAAAGAAGTGACCTACAAAGGAAAAGCCATTAGAATTTCATACAACTTCTCAGCAGAAACTCTACAAGCCAGAAGAGTTGAATCAAATATTCAAACATATGAAAGAGAGAAATTACTGGCCCTGAATAATATATCCAGCAAAATTATCCTTTTAATATGAAGGAGAAATGAAGATCTTCCCAGACATACAGAAGCTGAAGGATTTTATCACCAGAAAACCTCCATTGCAGGAAATATTCAAGGGAGTTATTCTACTGGAAATAAAGAACATAAGGCCACAACACTATGAGTGAGAACACCAAAAACATACAACATAAACAGGGATAAATTGTGACAATAAAACATAAAAGGGGAAGGGGTAAAGGTCTGAACTCACAAAGGAGGGTGAATATCAGATGCATTCAAAAGAAAAAAAATATTGTATATATGCAAATTTATTTTTTATAAACCACATACAAAAATAGTAACCACACACAAAAATCCCCAAACCAGGAAACATAACTTAAAAAAAGAGGACATAGCAGAAAGAAGTATGAAACACCACCAAACAAAAATATCAGACAGAAGTACAAAGGAAAAGAACCAATGGAAGCACAGAGCTACCAGGAAAAAAAAAAAAAAAAAGATAAAATGGCCACAGGAAATCCTCATACATCAATAATTACATGAACTGTAAATGGTCTGAATTCACCAATAAAAAGGCACAGAGTAGCAGAGTGGATCAAAAAACAAAACCCAACCATATGCTGCCTACAAGAGACTCTTCCAAGCTGCAAAGACAAAGGTAGATTCAAAGTAGAAGTGTGGAAATGATTCTCCAAGAAAATAACATCCATCTAAAAGCAGGTGTCGCCATACTTATAACTGGCAAAATAGATTACAAGAAAACAATGATCATAAGAGACAGAGACAGACACTTTATAATGATAAAGGGGACACTACATCAAGAACACATAACACTTCTTAATATATATGCACCCAATCAGGGAGCACCAAAATATATAAAGCAACTACTCACAGAACTAAAGGAACAAACAGATCAAAACACAATCATAGTTGAATACCTTAATACTCTATTGACAGCTCTAGACAGATCAACCAAAGAGAAAATCAATAAAGAAATAACAGCCTTAAATGAAACACTAGACCAAATGAATGTAATTGACATTTACAGAGCCTTTCATCCCAGAACATCAGATTATATATTCTTCTCCAGTGCACATGGAACATTCTCAAGGATAGACCATATGTTGTGTCACAGAAGTAGCATCAACAAATTCAAGAAGATGGAAATTATACCAAGCATATTCTCTGACCATGATTCCTTGAAAGTAGAAATCTACTGCAAAAAGGAAGTCAAGAAACTGACAAATACATGGAGATTAAACAACATACTACTAAAAAATGGGTCAAAGAAGAAATAAAATATGAGATTAAAAGATATATAGAAGCAAATGAGAATGACAATACAACATGTCAAAACTTCTGGGATGCAGCAAAAGCAATAAGAGGGAAGTTTATATCATTACAGGCCTATCTCAAGAAACAATAGAAATCCAAAGTAAACAACCTAACATCACATCTTAAATAACTTGAAAAAGAACAAAAGCTACCCAAAGTCAGCAGAAGAATGGAAATCATAAAAAAATATTGCAGAATTGAATGAAATAGAGAACAAAAACCCTATACAAAAAAATTTAGTAAAACAAAGAGCTGGTGCTTTGAAAAGATTATACAATTGACAAACCCCTGCTTAGACACACTAAGAAAAAGAGGGAAAAGACCCATATAAAAAAATCAGAAATGAGAGAGAAGTTACCACAGATATCACAGATATACAAAGGATAATAGTAGACTATTATGAAAGATTATGTGCCACCAATTCAATAACCTAGAGGAAATGAGTAAGTTCCTAGAAATATAACTTTTCTAGACTAAATCATGAAGAACTAGAAAATCTAAATAGACTGATCAGCAGTGAGGAAATTGAAACAACCATCAAAAACCTTCCAGCACCATTGCCCAGCGGGGCATGTCTCAGCCGTTGAGCATTGACCTAGGATCCAGGAGGTCGGGGTTCAATTCCCGGTTAGGGCACATGCCCGGGTTGCAGGCTGCAGCCATCAATGACTCTCTCATCATTGATGTTTCTATCTCTCTCTCACCCTCTCCCTTCCTCTCTCTGAAATCAATAAAGATACATTTAAAAAACACACACACACACACACCCCCCCCAGCCTCGATCTATGATCTAGGAGATTGTGGTTTTATTCCAAGTCAGGGCACTTGTCTGGGTTGTGGGCTCAATCCCCAAAAGGTGGTGTGCAGGAGGCAGCTGATCAATGACTCTCTCTCATGATTGATGTTTCTATCTCCCTCTCCCTCTCCCTTCCTCTCTCTGAAATCAATAAAAATATATTTTTACAAAAACCTCCCAGAACATTTAAAACCTATCATTCAGAAACTCTTCCAAAAAGTTGAAGAAAAGGCACTACTTCCTAACACATTTTATGAAGCCAATATAACCATGATACCAAAATCTGTCAAAAATAACACAAAAAGAGAAAGCTACAGATCAATACCTCTGATGAATACAGACGCAAAAATCCTAAACAAAATACTAGTAAATTGAATACAGTAGTACATCAAAAGAATAATATATCCAGATCAAGTGGGTTTCATTCTGGAGGCACAAGAATGATTCAGTATAGATACATAAATCAATGTAATACACCACATTAACATAAATCTGTGAAATATGTTGTTGGTATTTTAGTAGGTATTGCATTGAATTTACTGATTGCTTTGGGTAGTATGGACAGCTTAATGATATTAATTCTACCAATCTATGAACGCTGCATATTTTCCAGTTGTTTATATAATGATCAATTGATTTATAGTGTTGTACAAATCCTCTACTTCCTTACTGATTTTTGTTGTTGAGTTTCTTGGATATTTATATTTATTCCTGTCATTAAATTTTGGAAGTTTTCAGCCATTGTTTCTTGAAATAATCTCTCTTCCCCTTTCTCTCTCTCCTTCTAGAACTCATAATTCTTATGTTTGTCCACTTAGTGGTATCCCATTTGTCTCTTAGGCTCAGGATGCTTTTATTCATTTTTTTCCGTTTCTATTCCTCAGACTATTTTCAAATGTCTTATCATCAAATTCTCTTATTTTTTCTTCTGCCTCCTAAGTATGCTGTTGAACCCTTCAGTATTTTTTTATGTAGTTATTGTAGTTTTTATTTCCAGAATTTCTGTTTGTTTTCTTATTATTTCTATCTCTTTGATATTCTCCTTTGTTCATATATCATTTTTCTGATTTTCTTTGTCTATATTTAAAACAGTTTTCTAAATGTCTGTCTAATTGCTTCTTCAAAGATAGCTCCTGATATTTTATTTTCTTCTATTGAATGGGTTACTTTTTCCTGACTCTTTGTATGCCTAGTATTTTTGTTGTTGTTGTTGAAAATTGGGCCTTTGGGGGAAAATAGTCACATCTTCTGTCTTTTCAAATTGGCTATGTGCCAAGGCAGTCCTTCACTAATTAGCCTGGTGTGTTCTAAGCCTTGGATTAGCCTGGAGTTAAAACTTAAATTATTCCCAGTTCCTTTCTGTGTGTGCATCTTGCCTGGGATTGTGTGTGGTTTTTTCACTTCCCACATACAGACAGCTGCTCTTCAGTGCCTTAATCTTCCAAAGAGTTTCATGCCAGCTCCTCCTCAGGGTCTTAGATGTTTTGTGTTTCCACCCAAAATCACTTGCTCCAGTTGTCTGTGGGTCTGTAGGTCCTCTGTATCTATCTCAACAGTGCCTGCTACTTCTGCCTGAGATCAGAGTAAGGTGAAACAGAGATCAGTCCTTCATGCAGCCACTTAACTGGTTGAAAGTTTGCACATAAAGTGTGATATTCTCCTTTCTGTCAAAGAATGTAATTGGGAACTGGAATGCTTCCTATTCTAGACCATGATTGTGCAATGCTGGGGAGGGGATAGGACAAGAGTGTGTAAAATTGCTACAAAATTTCCAATTGTTTTAAGTGTGGCTTTTTCTTCATTGGACATTCACTTGGTTGTTGTAGCCATTTGACTGTTTTCTAAGTCTATAAGTTTATTTTAACTAGTTTCTCATTTTATTTAAGTTTCCATGAGAGTAAAAGGGGCTATAGCTTCCTAGTTTGCCATTTCGCCAATGTTGCTCCTCCCAATGTTTTCAATTTCCTTTTTTAACATTTCTTTACCTTTCTTTCTCTAACTGAAACCTAAATATCCAATGAGGATACTACTTTCCCTGCAGTTTTTTCAAGTGGTGAATACTTTCACTTTCACATCCCATATAACCTAGAGCCTGGAAGTGAAGTAGACATCTTTCTCGCTCCATATTGCTACTTCAGAACAATTTCCCCTGTTTATTCCTTCAAATCCCAAGGTTCTATGAAGTTTATGCCTATAGCCATGCTATTTTCTGCACTTCCTTGTTATTGTGAACTACTAAAATGCTGTTCACTTCTCCTTATTCATTTTAATTTTTAGCACCTGACTCGTTGATTTACCCTTTCTCCATTATGAATACTATCAGCATTACTGGTGATTACAACATGCATTAGATTATCTATAGAAAACATTCATTTTTCGCCTTCAAATTTTCAAAACTTTAAAAATTTCTTCTTCTTTTCCACTTCATCCACTGATTCCCATGGTTATACTCTACTCATCACCAATCATAATATTGCTTCCAATATCTTGAACTCAATAAACCCACTCTAACCCACTATTCCTCTCTTTTCAACCCAATTACTCAACTACCCTCACAAATTAATTCTTCAAATTCATGGAGTCCTCTAGTCTATGTACCTTAACATTTCTCACTCCCCATCATTCCACATCTATTCATCCCTACTCATGCAGCTTACATTCATTGACATCTTTATAATCTCCCCCTTGTAAATATTCTTAACCCTCATGTAGCGCCTGGGTAAAATATGAAAGATCTTATTCAAACCACAAATACAGCAAATACTGAGATTTCTCATGCTCTCAGTATCAAATCATCCAGTTTTATCTGAGACAAATAGCATTGAATGTTTTATTAATTTGGGCTTTTTGTTTCCTTTTGTTGCCTTGAGGCTTGGTTTATAAAGACCACATATGAATTCATCTAAGACACAAGATAGAAAGAACAAACAAAAAGTAAGGGAGAAAGTCTTTTGTTTTTTTAAATATAATTTTATTGATTTCAGAGAGAGGAAGGGAGAGGGAGAGAGAGAGAAACATCAATGATGAGAGGGTAGTCATTGATTGGCTGCCTCCTGCGCACCCCAACTGGGGATTGAGCCTGCAACCCGGGCATGTGCCCCCCCCGGGAATCTAACTGCGATCTCTTAGATCCTAGGTCAATGCTCAACTGCTAAGCCACGCTGAGCCCAGTTAAGGGAGAAAGTCTTCAAGGGGGGAGGGGGGGCAGAGGTGTCAAGGCAACATAGCAAATGTTTTAGAAGTATTTCTTCCCTAACAAAATCTATTGGTGTAATGAGAGAGCCGAGGGACTTTATTTTTATCTTGCTCAATTTTGTCAATGCATTTCTGTAATCTGTAAAAAGTGGGGGAGTTTGGCCTGTTTCCTTTCCCTTGATTCCTTCAGTTATTATTGCCTCATTATACACTCATTTGTACAATGTTTTGGCAGACATTTACTGTTGCATAAATTAAAGCCATGGAATCTCGTTTTGCCTATAGGTCTTTATGAAAATACCAGCAACATTTTTATTTGAATGTCAAAGTTTGTCAACCATTAAACTGATTGATTTTTCATTATATGACTCAATAGAAGAGGCAATATTAAATTTGTATGCAACACTACTCTAAGAAAAAGACTCATCATTGCAAGATCCTTTCTGCTTATACTTTAAAAATGATATTCCTTTCATAAGAGAGCCTCATGTTTTAAAGTTATTTTTTATATGAATTGCTCCATTAATATGCCTTGTACAGGTATAGTATGGAATTCACCTTACTGCAAAGAAAGATCTTTTTATTATTATTTTGTAGTAGCAACACTAGCCTTCTAACTTTATTTTATTTTAAACTTCATGCAATGTAGATTGAGATCCTCAAGAAAAAGATCAAATTAACTGTCTTGGAAAGTGAAGAGCCTTTGCAAAGGACTAACAGATCTCAGCAGCTGTATTGTGTTTCCTACACAAATCCTTTAAAATGGGTCATGAACTTCTTTTGTAGGAACACTTGTCATGGAAATAGTCTAGGCTAAATTGTAGGTTCATTTACCCTTTGGATATGCCTCTAAAAATGTCAACAAGGATGGATGCCAATTCATGCCAACTACTGCTGAAGCAGTTGTTGGTTAGGAATGAAAGAGAAACCTTTATATTGACTTATTTATTTGAAGAAAACAAAGAAAGGTGTAAATTTCCACAGTCACATCCTTGCTTCATTAAGGCAGATACATATCTGTTGTTTGTATGTCATGTAATTCCGAAACAGTACTAGGAATGAAAATTGTCCTTCGTTTAAAAACCTCATCACAAGTGTAAAAATGAGAGAATTGTCCAGCAGTAGGAAACTTCATGAAATGGAAAAAACTCCTTTTCCTAAATATTCAAGATATTCAACTTCTAAGAAGACAAATAAATGATTGATGAAGGAAAAAAAGGTATATTTATTAAAAAAGGAAACCTGAAAGAAAAGTTAGAGTTCAGCTTGTAGCATCAATATCATAAAGAAATCACAAAGGGAAGAAAGTGAGAAATTGATACTCATAACTTGCTAGGTTTGTAGCCTTGAACGTCTAAAAATGGTGGTGAAGAGAGCTCAAAAATAACAAAAAACATTGAATTACTTGTAGATCTTGAAAAATTTATCAAAATAACAGACATGGTGCACTTTCAGATATTGTGAGTTGAAGTTCAATGACAAATTCTAGAGTTAAGATCATGACACACACACTGCAAGTAACTTTCTGAAATGATCATCACAGAAAGTGATAATCTAGACTAAAGATGCTCTTGCATACTTTAAACACTGGGCTTCCTTACAGAGACAAAGTTTGGATCATTAAAATGAGTTGAACAGTCATATAATTAAGAATATGTAAAAACAGATTGTTATAAAAATTACTATCATTTTAATGATCTGTCATGTAGAATAAGCCAAATCACAAAACTCCCAGTATTATTGATTTTGAATTATGGCTACCTCCTTGCTTCTCCAAGTTTATTCTGTAACAGGTTGTTTCCAAGATCTATAATTACATGCTAATATGTATCAATAATTATTTATAAAAAGTAAAATTTAAATTTAAAGTATATTTAATGTGTTTTAATATAAAAAGAAATGGATCTTTACAATATAGTAATTTTCAACTTAATGAAAAAAACAAGTAATGCACTTGTGAAGAACCAGTGGGATAAACTGGTTCCCTCAGGAAAAATAGTATGAGAGCAGCAAAGCAAATTATACAAAACAAGGTATGACATCAGACAGTGATGTCAAACATGGACATAAATTGCTAAAAGTGTTGATTGAATTTCCAATTCTTTGTTGGATAATATTCAGATTTCTGGAATTCTGCATCATTACCTACTAAGAAAAGGGGAAGCTCCTATTTTTCAGGAATGCAAATTATTAAATACTTATCCAAAAATATAAAAGATATTCAAAGCAATGTTACTAAGAATTACACATAAAATGCATACTATAATATTATTTACATTAGCTGCAAAGCTCAAATTGATCTAAAAATTCATAGAAATGTAAACATTTCAGATTTTTTAATAAAAAAACTGTTCAAGACAAAAATGGAATTGAGCTGTTTCTTCCTCAAATCTACCTCCCACCCTTCTACCTTCACCAATTAGTATCTTGCTACATTGAGATTTCCATTGAATTTAGAATTAGATATTTTGCATTATAAGATCATCACTAAATTTTCAGGAGTACCAAAAAGAAAGGTGCAACATAAACATTTTCCTCTAAAATATATCTGATAAAATCCAACAAAACTGCTTTTGGAAAAAAAACACAAAAAACTACATGCAGAGATGTTGTACTCAGGTAAGAAGTTTTGACACAAGATGGAAAACATTTTTAGCTGAAATGAGATATTGATTTTTGATGCCTATTCAATTGACTTAATATTTATGCTTTTATGAACTCTGTAAATTGAAGATAATTGTATTGTAATATATAAGGAGTTGTTATATAAAGGTGGCAATATAAAGGCCCCTAAGCTACCTCCAGCCTGTAGATGTGTTTTGTTTGGCCCACACAGTGTTTGTTTGTTTTTTAACTAAATTAGTGGCCAAGTGTTAATCAGGAGATTTTATATTGAAATTCAGATGTGTAGCTATTCTTGCAAAGTCAGAAAATCTAGCAACTGTGGGCCTGCATCCCTATATGGGAAAAACTACATTGTCATAAGTGGCAGTTGTTGAGTAGACAATACTTGGTTTAGACAGGGTCTGCACTTTCCAGTTGGCCATAGTCCACACCATACCCTCTCCATTTATTTAGATCACCTGACTTGACCTTATAGGTTTTGTGACCTTGGTTTAAGAAAGCCAGTCCTGGTTCATTAGTAACTATACTGTATCTCTCTGCCACAAAGATTACAGCTGGCTTTGAGTTAAATACATTTTGATGTTTGAGTAATACATTTTATTTCCCCAATATAATAAGTGGAAGCACATTATAACTCCATTGAAGTGGCAATGACAAGCTTGACATAAGTTATATACCTTAACCATTTCTACAGGTTATCATGCACCGATAATAAATTAACCGTTTTTTGCATGATATCACAACAACACAGTGAAATAGGAACTGTTATTCCCATTTTTCTAGTTGAAGAAACTGAGGCAACAGGTCACTTACATAACTTGCTAATAGGTGGTAGATCTAGGATTCTAAGCCAGTTTCTAAGCCTGATTCCATGGTCCCTTATGCTTAATCAATATATTACTATACAATAGCCTACTGGGTTACAAGGCACTATATACAAAGTAATCTCAATTTCACTTACTTTATGTCTATTCTTTGGCAACATGAGACTCTTAAAATGAGAGGAGACTGCTACTTGGAATAGAATAGAGATGTGAATATTGTGTCCTGCAAAATTCAATACTTGGCTAAGCTCAAAACAAAGAGGAAGCTTCCCACAATTTAACTTTCCTTGGAAGTGTTCAATATGCATTTTGATAATTTTTGTAAATAATAAAAATATTTCAATTATGATCTCAATATTCCTAAAAGGAATAAATATTTACAATTTTTGTCAAAACAGAAAAGGATCATTTCCACTGCCCTTTTGTGCACATGCAAGATTAAAGGCTCCAAACTCTTCAAAGTCTTGATCGAAACAAAGAGTTTCAGACTTTTTATCTCACCTAAATATAGCAATATTAATATAACTGTACTGGGAAATTAAATGTTGGAATGGTACAAAAGCACTGTAGCCTCACCTAGAATAAGAGAAAGTCAATAAACAAAGCACAATATGGAAGTAGAAGTATATAACAGAGATATGAAAGTAAATGCTAAGGAACTAAAAACAAGAATGGTTAAAAGTGTTGGCATCTGAGAAGCAAGAGTATAAGTGGAAAGGGCCCATCTGGAGGCTTTTGATTTCCATTATATTATTTCCTATTCTATTTGGTTATTTGACTATGTGCCTGTATTACTTATTAAAAATATTTTAAAATGTTCTCAGAGATAGAAGCATAAATGACACTTCATCTTTAGCTACTTTAAGAGAGATGAATAACCTTAAAAAAATTGGCATAAAAAATTTGTTTTAATGTGCTGTTTACTGATAATGTTTATTACATGTATTTTTAATAATTCTACATATTTCTTATAAACTTTTGGTAGATGTACTAACAAAAGGTGGCTGCCAGCAAGGCCTGACTTATATTTTGAGCATTTTCTGGAGTGATGCAAAGGGAAAGCAGGGAATGCCATAAAAAAGCAATATTCTGTGAAAATAAATCCCCAGGAACTAATGGAGATAAGCACTTACAGGACAGTTATAATAGTATTTGATAAGTGCTAAGAAATAGAAAGAGTAGTAATAGAGTCACTTCCAATTACTCATGGAAATAGACAAAATATTACATGAATACAGAAACTTTGTTAAATATATAAATAGACAAATAAAACCAACAAAGAAATGTAATTCTATTGAGCAATTCCTAAAGGTTGCTCAAAATACAAGGTATATACCTAATAATGTGATATTTTCCATTTATTTTATTCAGTTTTAAAGGGAAAAAGTCTTAAGTGAGACCTAAAACTATAAAACTTTTAGAAGAAAACATAGGGGAAAATATTCACTGCACTACATTTGTCCATGATATTTTTGAATATGACACCAAAAACATGGGCAATAAAATAAAAATGAGCCCGGCCGGTGATGCTCAGCAGTTGAGCATCGTCCCATGACCCAGGAGATCGAGGTTTGAGTCCCAGTCAGAACACGTGCCCGGGTTGCAGGCTCAACCCCCAGTAGGGAATATGCAAGAGGCTGTCGATCAATGACTCTGATCATTAATGTCTCTCTCTCTCCCTCTCCCTTCTTCTCTCTGAAATCAATAAAAACATATATTTTTAGAAATGAAATAAATTAGACTTCATCAAAATTAAACCCCCAAATATAAGAAAATGTTCGCAAATCATACAACTGATAAGGGATTAATATTCAGAATATATTAAACAAAAACTCTTAAAATTCAACAACAATAACAAACAATAAATTAAAAAATGGACAAAGGAATTGAATAGACATAATCTCCAAAGAAAATATATAAATGGCCAGTGAGCACATGAAGAAATGCAAATTAAAACCACAAAGAGATACCACTTAAATCTGCAATGGACAAAAACTCTGCCCCTCCCCCATTCGTATGTTGAAATGTGATGTTATTTGGAGGTGGGAACTTTGGAAGGTGATTAGGTCATGAGGTGGAGCCCTCATGAATAGAATCAGTGCTCTTTTAAAATAGGCCTGCCTCTCTTTTAAGAGTTCTCTAATCCTACCACCACGTGAACTTACAGTGACAAAGACTGCCATCTATGAACCAGGAAGTGAGTTTTCACCAGACACTGAATGTGCCATTACCTTAATCTTGGATTTCTCAGCCTGCAGAACTCTGAGGAATAAATTTCTGTTGCTTATACGCCGCACGATTTATGGTACTTTGCTGATTTTTTTAAGCTTTATTGAAATATTCTTAATATATAACATTTTATAAGTTTAAGGTGTACAACAAGATGATGTAATACAAATATATATTGTGAAATGATCATTGTAAATGTATTTAATGTCATCGAATTGTCCTCAAAAAATGTTGAAAGTGGTATATGTTACATTTTGCATATTTTACCACAAAAATTAAAAAAAAGAGAGAAATTATTTTTTAAATTATGTGCCTTCTTTTTTCTTAAGCAATCTTTGATTTTTAGTTTTGACACTATGTAGTACAAGGTTAAAAATCTTAAAATGCTAATTCCTTATAAATTCTTTGGTTAATCTCTTCCTGTCCTCCTTATAGACAATAGACAGGTGAAGGCCTGGGGTGGGGTGGGAGATGGGTGGAAGGAGGTAAAGGGGGGGAAATGGGAGACATCTGTAATACTCTCAACAATAAAATAAATTTTTAAAAATGCTGATTCCTAAGCAAATCTATTTTATTATACCTTTGAATTTGTGGATGTAATTCCATTTCTGAACTGAAAATGGAAAATGAAAGTAAATTGTAAAAAAGTAAACAGATAATTCTGAAACTCCTGTAGATGTATATTGGGATTGAACAAAAGTAAATGGATGATGAATTGTGCGAGCCAGGTTTATCACTGTTGAAAATGAGGATTTAAAACAAGCAAGGTGAGATGGCTAGAATGATCAATGTGTTATTGGATTAGAATTGGAGATCTCAGTGTGAACTCAAATTTAACTTAATAGATACATGTGGATGTATATGGAAATATTTATGGATAAGTATGCATAACTCCGTTAGTATATACACATATATTTTCTTGCTTTAACATCTTAGAGAGTCTAGAAGCAATAACACCCCAATAAGCACACCTAGTGTCCAGAAATTGATATCTGATACCATTCTTCAATAAAAAGAAAAAGAGCTCTTTGAAGAAATGGCTGATTCTTACGCTAGAGTAGTGGATATAGGGTGGGGCAAAAGTAGGTTAAAGTGTGAGTACATGAAACAGAGCTTATTCTTGTATTACTATTTATTAATTATTCTATTATTTTCCATACAAACAACTGTAAACATAATTTTTGCCCCACTTTGTATACAAGATGAGCTTGAAGCATTATGTAATGCCATCAAGTAAGAAAGTGCTCAACTACTCCCTGCCCTCCCTCCCCCACACACTCTGATGAGAGGTATGTCAAAGGGACACCAGAGCCAACTGAAAGAACTTCCAATGGTCAAAGCTGGAACTATATAACAATAAAATAAAGTAGTATCGGATTATAATACAAAGACAAAATAAATATCTATGACTCCGTACTGATATAAATACATGATTTAAATAAGTAAATAAATGGAGAATAGACAAATCTCTCTTGCATAAGAATTCCAAGTAACTTATATACTGCCTTCAAGGAGATGAAGCATAACTCTTCACACCTTAAGTAAGATGTACTTAGTGATTTACTTCCAAAAAAGAGAGTATGAAAAGGGGAAGGAGGGAAATTAACTTTACAATGGAAAAATCTGGCAGACACTATCTTGGCCAGAGTATGGAGTTTAACATTATCAGTGATAAGTGATAAGTCATGTTGACAACATACACCTTTGATGCAATGTGATGAGAATGGCACTTCACCTCTGTGGTCCTCCTCCTCCAAAACATAAACCTAATCTAACCATGAGGAAAACATCAGACAAACAAACCATATTGTAAGGAGTCCCGTAGCACAAGGATGTGCATTTTCAAGCTGACAGTCTTAGTTAAGGTATTGACTGACAGTCAGCATTAACTAACATATATGAGAGTAAACAACCCATGCAATGATTCTAGCCTCTAGAACTCTAGTATTTCAGCTGAGGCTGCAGGCATTGTGGAGCAGAAACAAAACATCTCCTCTGTATACTGTATGATCTGACATATAGAATCCATGACTATAATAAGCTGTGCAACCTGAGTTTTGAAGTAATTTGTTATGCAGTCATAGAAACTGAAACAATCATAAAATTGTATTTTTTTTAAGTCTTAATTGAAATATAATTTATATAGCATAACATTTATTGCAACCTTTTCTTCAATTTTAAAAATAATGAGCTGTTACGTTTAGGTTTATGATCTATGTAAGGTAAAGGTAGAAGTTTTTTGTTTGTTTTTTGCATGTAGATACCCAAAATCATTTGCTGAAAGATTATCCTTTAATTGCCTGGGAACCCTTAAAAAAACTCAGTTGACCATACAGTTAAGGGTATATTTCTGGGTTCTATTTTGTTCCGTCGATCTATATATATCTATCCTCAGGGCAATGACACACTGTCGTCATTACAGTAGGTTTACAGTAAGTTTTGAACTTGGGTAACTTGGTCCTCCAACTCTGTTCTTTTCAAAAATTTTTGGCTATTCTGAGTCTGGGTCCTGTGTATTCTTATAAGCTTTTGGATCAAATTGCCAATTTGTTTTAAAAAAAGAAAAAAGCCTGCTGGGATTTTGATGGGAATTATGTTGAATATATAGATAAATGTGAGGAATTTAAATCTTTAAATTTTCTTTGCAATATTTTTATAGTTTTCAGTGAAGTCATATACATCTTTTGTTAAAATTATTCCTAAATGGTTTATTCTTTTTTATGTTATAACAAATGGAATTGTATTATTAATTTCATTTTCAGATTGGTCATATATAGAAACATAATTGAATTTTGTACCTTGTATTCTGCGATCTTTTTGTATTTGCTTATTTGTTCTAATATTTTTAGACTGCATACAGATCATGCCATCTATTCATAGAGATAGTTTTACTTCTTTTAAATTTTGGAGGCCTTATTACTTCTTTTTCTGTCCTTATTGCACTGGCTAGAACATCCGGTAAATATTGACTATAAGTAGAGAGAACTTACATTCCTTCCTTGTCCCTGATCTTAAGGGAGAAGCATTCAGTCTTTCATCATTAATTATGATGTTATTAGTAGAGTAAACATATTGTAGTTCCTCTATGCATGAGAAGTCATTTATCTACTGCTCTTTTCAAAATTTTCTGGTTTTGGCTTTCAAAAGTTTGACTATACGGCTGAGTAGTATTCCATATGTGAAATCTAATGAACAAAATAAACTAACAAACAAAATGGAAATAGACTCATAGATACAGAGAACAGAATTACACCGTCAGAGGGGAGGAGGTTTGAGGGAATTAAGCAAAGAAGAAGAAAAACTCCTGGACACAGACAGCAGTGTAGTGATTACAAGAGGGAATTGGGGGAGGGAGAGATAGAGGAGGGTGAAAGGGAAATGAATGGTGATGGTGGGAGACTTGACTTGGGATGGTGAACACACAATGCAATATACAGATTATGTATTATAGAATTGTCCACCTGAAACCTGTATAATTTGTTAACCAATGTCACCCCAATAAATTCAATTTTAAAAAAAATGACAATAATGTAACTCGATGTGAAAACCTTTGTGTTTACCCTACTTGGGATTATTTGAGCTTCATTGACTTAGATATTAATGTTTTTCACAAAACTTGGAATGTTTTGACCATTATTTCTTCAAAATTTTTCTGTCCCTTCTCTCTCTTCTCTTCTTCTTAGATTCCTATTACATGTAAGTTGGTATGCTTGAAGTCCCAGAGGTTACTGAGGCTCTGTTCATTTTCCTTTGATCTTTTTTCTCTCTGTATTTTATAGTGGATGATTCTTTACTCTGTCATTTCAAATAGGATGTTGAATAAATATAGTAAATTTTTTTATTTCAACTATACAACTAGTCATTGTAATTTCAACTATAAAACTTTCATTTGGTTCTCTTTAACATTTCTTTTTATAAAATTGAGTTTTGTTATTTGTTGCATCATTGTGGTCATAGTTTTCTTTAATTCTTACACAATGCTCCCTTTAATTGTTTGATCATATTTATCAACTACTTTGTTGTCCTTGTCTGCTAAATGTAACATCTGGGCACACTCAGGCAGTTTCTATTGACTACTTTTTTTCTTGAATTTGGGTCAAGTGCCATGGTTTTGGAGCTTTAATGTGCTTAAGAATCACCAGGGTACTCGCTAAAAATGTAGATTCCTGGACAATAGGAATTTATTTGTAGATTCTGATTCAACAAGTTTAGGGTAAAATGCAGGAAACTATATATTTTATTTATTTATTTATTTATTATTTATTTATTTATATATATCTTTATTGATTTCAGAGAGTGGAAGGGAGAGGGAGAGAGAGATAGAAACATCAGTGATGAGAGAGTCATTGATTGGCTGCAGCCCGCAACCCAGGCATGTGCCCTGATGGGGAATTGAACACCGATCTCCTGGATCCTAGGTCTATGCTCAACCACTGAGCCACACCTGGCCATGTAGAAAGCTATGTTTTTAACAAGATTACCAAATAATTATAATGCAATTGGCCCAAGGGCTGTAAGGGAGAAACACTAATTAAGAATGAAGTCTGTTATCTAAAAAACTGATCATGCATTCCACCTACACTTTTATATAGAATATTTAGATAATTGAGATTGAAGTACTTTACTTTGGCTTTTGTTACATTCATATCATATGTGTCCTTCTCACATCATCAGTTTGGACATATTGCTGGTAGTCTGTTGTGTGGGCTACAGTTTTGTCTGCTCAACGTGTATCCCCTCACCCACCCCATTCCTCTTTTAGTAATACCCCCCCCCCCTTTTTGTCAGTTTGACTCCTCTGACTGACCACAGCAATGGAAGGATGACAAAAATTTCCAATAGGATGACAAAAATTTCCAATAGCTCTATTCTATGCCTTTAGCCAAAATAATTAGTTCAGGAATGAGCAAGCGATCTTAGCCAGTCAGTGAGGGTAATTTATAGAACTCTTGCTGGGATTTGAGTAAGAAATTCTATCTCTGAAATTGAGAGATGTAAATATGTGAACCTATACTTGTTACTACCATGGGAGGAAATTTTCCACAAGATAAAGCACACACAAAAGAAATCAGAGTCAAGGAGGAAAAAGTGAGCGCCATCCTTTGAGTGTCTGGAACCAACACTGCCTAACTTTCCACTTACACAAAACAATAGATTTCTCTTGTTTTTAAAACTACTTTGAGTTGGGGTATCCTCCAATTGAAACTGAAATTGTCATAACATACCTTGCCTTTGAATAATATTTCCCTCTGCTCCACTCACACCATCAGTCCCCTGCTCCTAGTCACACGCAGACACACACAAATATACACATTTCTCCTTTGTCAGCATTTCTGGGAATGGCTTTCCATATATATATATATATATATATATAAAATAACTTTTTATTGATTTTTAGAGAGAGAGGAAAAGAGAGAGAGAGATAGAAACATCAATGAGAGAGAAACATCCATTGGCTGCGTACTGCATGCCCCCTACTGGGGATTGAGCCTGAAACCCATGCAAGTGTCCTGACTGGGAATCAAATGGGTCACTTCTTGGTACATGGGTGGACGCTAACCAACTGAGCCACACCAGTTGGGTGTGGCTTTCCTTATTAAAAAGACATACTACATCTCTTTCTTTAATGTTAACACAAATTTATCAAGATGTAATTTTAATAAAAAGTAAACTCTAACAAATAACGTCCACACATGATATACACAAAAATTGCATTCCCGAAGATAGCCTAAACTCCACTTCTTTTTTTAGCTCTTAATTTTATTTAATATTCTACTTTTTTGAATGCTCATTATCTCACACTTAATAACTAAAATGTTAAAGAATACACTTGTTTCAGCTTCTCCATCATTCTATAATGTCATTAGCGCTTTGACTTCTTACTTTTCTTAATGTTTTAGTTTCTTTTACCTGTTTCAAAACTCAAAAATATCTTACTGGATTCTGGCACATCTTCATCTATATTCTGAGTTCCTTAGATTACTCCACAATATCCTGCTCACAGTACCCCAATGTTGTTAGAGGAAAAAGCAACCATGTTATAATTTCTTTCTTCTTGTATTACTTTCTTTTCAAAAGGGCATGATACCTCCCTAGTCCCATCCATACATAAAAGCCACTCTTGATGGTAACTTACTTATTACAGTCCCAATGTCCCTCATCTATCAATCCTATACCTTTGCAAATATATATGTGTGTGTGTGTGTGTGTGTGTGTATGTATATATATACCCATGTTATTCCCTCCATTTCACTTAGTTCTCCTTCCTTCTTGTAGACACAGAGGTCTATAAGTAAGGATATTTATGTCTGTGAGCTTAGATCTTCTGCATGTAGTTAATAATAGAAGAGTATATGAGACTCAATGACACTCATTTTCATAAGAATGTCAGTTCATTTTAAATATGCATAAAATGAATATTTTTGGAAAAGAAAATATGTATCTCATAGTCAGAACTATTTTAATATAAAAATAGAATTACCCTTTTCATCACTTGGTCATAAACAGGAAAGCTCAAAGCCTTATAAAGCAAGAATATAATGACATTAGCATTTGAACCTAATTAAAGAATGAAGAGTTTTCCTTCTGCCAGCAAATCAAGTACAGAAGTAAAACATATTTTGATAAAATTTCATTTTGTGTTATTCTTTTATTACCTCTGCTTTTTTAAACCCCAAGCAAGGCAATGTTTCTATGGGCTAATGTAAATGGTTTTAAAAAAATAAAGAAAGCTTTAGTGATGGAAGTGGTACTTGTTCTGGGAAACATCTGCTATTCTATCACATATCATTACAGCTATATTTGATTTTCCACATGGAAAATTGTTTGCACCTGTCTTCAGAGTTTTTTCCCCAGCATATATTTACAGCATATCATTAACACTCACTGTTTTCTCTGCTAAACAACACTTCACACTGTAGAATCAGTGCTGCTGTTCATGTCAAAAGAAGGTGATTTAGCCATTTATCACTGTTCTGGCAGCATTTAAGTACCTGGAATCAGGTATTCTCTTCAGAAGGCATTAGAATGGAGTGTTTGCACTGAATGTTGTCAACCAGGCTGCATCATTATATCAAGCAGAATAAGTAGTTTGAGTTGCATACTGAGATTATCCATTTTCAAGGATACACTGGCACCATTGGTTGCATTCTATTATCACATCATCTCAGATTAAAGTTTAGAACCTTTGGCCCAGCCGGTGTGGCTCAGCGGATGAGAATCAACCTACAATCCAGGAGATCATAGTTCGATTCTCTGTCAGGGCACATGCCAGGGTTTCGGGCCAATCCTCAGTCAGAGGTGTGCAGTAGGCAGCCAATCGATGACCACTCTTTCATCATTGATGTTTCTGTTTCTCTCTATCTCCCTGACTTCCCCATATCTTGTAAGAATTGAACAGGGCCATATCTTTTGCATGAGGTGAAGAAAGATGTGATCTGTCTCTTTTTTGGATATAATCCAGCCTCCTTAGAAAACAACCTGGGCCTGGTTGATCCAGTTTTCATGAGCAAGATGGCACACTTCAAATGGGACTCATTTAATTTTGTTGAAATATTAGATTAAGCATTCATTTATCTGATGGTGTTATTATACTCTGTGCTACTCCGTGCTAGTGAAAACTAAACCCATAAACCTCATTCTCAGCAGCCTACATTATTGCATCAGAAGATTCTAAATATGAAATATGTTTCTTTCACTTAATGGAGGTCAAATAAGGAAACTCTGCTACAGTGAGGTTATAGATGGCTTATCATGGCATTTCTATTCTAAAGTTGTTGGGTAAAACATTCTACAGAAATTAAGCTACTAAAATTGTCCAGTGTGTTGTGCTTTAAATAAGTGAGACATATTTTCATCAAAATCAAGCACTTAATTTCTCTCTCTTTTTATTTAACTCCCTTGAACTAGGAGAAAGGAGCAGGCAGCGTGTACTAAGCATTAAAATCCAATAAACATGCCCTCAGATTACTTGGGTTTAAACCTTGGTTTTCTCACTTAGCTGTGTGATATTGGGCAAAGTTATGTAACCTCTCTGTGCCTCAGTTTCTTCATCTAAATGGGAATTATAATAGTGCTTACTTCACTGATTTGAAGTAATGTATATGAAGTACCTAGAAAATGCGTGTCACAGAATATGTGCTATGGAAGTGTTAGCTACTAGGTAATTATTAGTTGTAATAAATAATAAAATTTAATAAAAATTAAACCTATTCCCCCCCCCCAAAATTTTACATTCTGAAGAGAAGATTGCTTTGCTTGTTGTGTTTTTCTTATTGACCTCATTTATTTCATTGTTAGATATTTTCTATGACCTCTCCCCTTCTCTCAGATTGAGATTGTCCAGAAATCAAAACTCCCGTTTCAGTAGGCATAACATAGCTACTTCTCAGCATGTTCAAGTAGAATGAAAGCAGTATTGGTAATTACTGATGCTCTTCAACTTACAATGGGGTTACATCCTGATAAATCAATCCATCATAAATTGAAAATATCTTTAAGTCAAAAATGCATTTAATACACCTAACCTACCAAACATAGCTTAGCTTAGCCTACCTTAAACATGCTCAGAACCCTTAAATTACCTTATTGTTGGGCAATTATCTGGAACTTAATCCCAAGTGCAATTGCCGTCCTTATCTTCTCCTCACCAGAAGCAGAAGACACACATGGGCATTTTGTAGACATGAAGAGATGCAAAAACACAAAACACAATATCCCCCAAAATTCTGGCAACACAGTACACTGTAGAGTATCAATTGTTTACCCTCATGATTGTATGGCTGACTGGGAGCTGTGGCTCTCTGCTGCTGCCCAGCATCATGAGAGAATATCTACCATTTAGAACTCACTCAGGAAAAGACCAAAATTAAAAAATTGAAATACAGATTCTACTGAGTGCATAGCAATTTTTCACCATCATAAGGTAAAAAAAATCATTAATTTGGACCATCATAAGCTGGGAACTATGTGTACTGCCCTCAGCTCATTGACTCAACTTAACATAGGTCTGTGCTGAAAGCTTCAGTTGGAATTTGGAAGTATTTTTGTTGATGATCAATTTTAAGAAGCTATCTTCTCCTGAAAGCCTACCAGTCTAAATTATATGGCAGATACAGAAAGCAGAACAAGTAGACATTTCTTTGCTGGCAAAATGAGTAGGCGTTAGAATCCTGTATTTTTAAAAATTACAAGTGTACACAGTAATTTTTTTTGACATATTGCCAATGCTGAGGTGTTTCCTTATTTGAAAAGGGATGATCTTTTTATCTTTAAAATTCTATGATTTCCTTATCAAAAATTATTATGTTAGAATCAATCCCTATGTAGTATAAACAAACTATTTCTATTCTTATCATTTTAATTTAGAAAATCTTTATTACATTATAATTACTCACTCAATTTTGAACTGAATTCAGAATGTACAATTTATTTAAATTACTGCCAAGTGTATTTTGTACTTTAGAGAAAGCAATGGAAAAATTTGAGCTGCTTTTGGCAAAGAAAGCAGACAAAACTAGAATCTCTCAAGGCTTTTTTCTAGTAGTGGAACTTTACTGTCCTTAAAATAGCATCTTTACTCTGTCACAAGATCATTTATTGAGATACTAATTTGGATTCACTCTCCCTGTTTGAAGGTATTTTTCCTTACTCATTTCAAGAAAGGAGACAAGTGTATAGGGAGGATGAATGGTGATGGAAGGAGACTTGACTTGGGGCGGTTAACACACAATACAGTGTACAGATGATGTGTTGTGGAACTGTGCACCTGAAACTTGTATAATTTTGTTAACCAGTGTCACCCCAATAGATTCAATTAGAAAAAGGAAGGAGACACACTCTGAGTTCTGAGTTCTGAGTTCTGGGCAACTTGTTTCAGAGGATGGCAATTTTTAATTGACTTTGTGCTGCCATAGAAGAATTGTAGAATGCCAGATTAAGAGAAAATCTAAAACTGAAGCTTTGCTGAGAAAAGCAGATATATTATTCTAAAACACACACAAAAAAAAACAGACTTAAGAAATTATAATTCAGAAGCTCTGAGATTACTAAAACACAATCTCTGCCCTCAAAGAGTTCAGCAGTCTATTGTACAGACAGACCAGTAAAAATAGGCAATGACGATGCTAGCCAATATAATACTGTTATAGATAATGTACTTTAACCTGGCACTTAATCTGGAGTGGGCATGGCAAAGCTTTGGAAGAGGTGATGCCTAAGAAGTGTCTTATGTCAGATATATCCAGTCAGAAGTAAACATTCCAGAAAGTAGGAATGACATGTGCAAATACATAGGCAAGAGAGAGCATGGTATGTTCAGTGGAACTGCAAATAATTCTGAATGGTTGGAGCATAGACTGCATAGGAGTAGGGGTAGGTGTTATAAAGACATTTAAAGATTTCAAGCAAAGGAATAATGTGATCATTTTGCATTTTAGAAGACTTGTCCTGATAGCACTGTATTGAAAAAAATTGCAGGGGATCAAAAGTGGAGACAAGCAGACCAGTACACTTAGCAGGCTAATGCAGGGATACAGCTGAGAAATGATGATGTTTTGGACAAGAACAGTGAGAGTTGGGAAGAAAAGATGAGACATATGACAGATAAATTTAAGAAGTAGAATCAGAGTTTTGAGATCCAAGATGGTGGTGAGGTAGGTGGAAGTTACACTCACCTCCTTCCAAGACCAAATTGGAATTACAACTAAAATATAGAACAGTCAATATGAATAATCAACCAAAAACTAGCTGAAGGGAAGTTTTATAACCAAGGATTAATAGAAGCAACACTGAGACTAGTAGGTAGGGTGAAGATGCAAAGAGGGCTAGCCCCACACCCAAAAGTGGCAGCTGAGAATCCAGAGGGATATCTCAGCTGTGCGGGGTTCCACCTGAAAAGTGTGGGGTCTCAACTCCATGCCAGACTTCCCAGCCCGGAGCACCAGAACCGGGAAGAGGTGTCCATATAACAACTGGATGTGAAAACCAGTGAGGATTCTGCCTGCCAAAGAAAGACAGCAGTCTGCTAGAGACACAGGCACACTCTGAAAGGGCCAATGCACAAAATCTCATTTGCCATCACTCACCTTGGGTTCTGGTGGAGGGAGGGCAGAGCAGACTACAGTCGCGTGAGGAGAGACTGAAGTTTGTGGCTCTGGGGAAAGAGCTGAAGATACAGCCACTAGGATCCCTGTGTTGAGTCCCTCTCCCACACTGCAGATGCCATCTTTTTGGGTGGAGTACCCAACGCCTTATAGTATCAGCCTTGGGTAATGCAATAGACCCACCCTCTGGACTCCCTGTCAACCTTCCCTGCAGAGCTTGAGCCCTGATGAGGAACCATCTGTCTGTGCAGCGCTGTAGAGGTCCAGGAAGACTCAGGGTGTGTCAGTGATTGAGTTGTGTGGTCTTGGGGTGGGGGCCACTCCTCCTTCCTTCCCTCAAGCATAACTGGTGCTCCCCTTCATGGGAGACCCACCAGCCCCGCCTTCCTAATTCCCTGTGGCCCTGCCCTAGTGAACTCAATCAAGCTTTTGGCATAATCTGGGAAAGACTGAGTTATGTGGTTTTAGAACAAGGGCCATTTTTCCCTTGCACACCCAACCAATGCAGAGCACCTTCTTTCACACAGTCAAATCTTCATTGGTTTGGGTCTGATACACTCTATTGGCCTCACCCTGATGGCTCTCTGAGATTCTGCCCCAATACTTAATACTGTGGGCATCTTGTGGGTGGCAGCTAGACATTGTATACCCTGGGACTTTTGGTGAGTGACCTCAGACCCAGCACTGGCACTGAATTTGAACCTGCATCAGTATGATGAACACCACTCACCCCTACCTGGTGTCTCACTGAGAACCTTCCTCATGGAACTGAGTACCTCCAGAGGCTCTTTCAGTGACTGACCCTAACAGGCAGCGAGCAGGAAAGAACTTCAGGAGTCGTCAGGGAGAGGCAAATGAAAGCAGACCTCAGTGTGCCGTGGGACTATTTACGGATCTGCCCTCAGGTTCTGTGTTGGTGGAAACCAGCCTTGGTACACAGCTTGGCATTCCCAGGCACACACAGGCCCAGCAGAGGCAGTCACAAACTGTGGTTCACTGTGTAGTTCCAAACAGGTAGCCCAGGGCCAGTTACACGCAGCATCTGACATTGACATGCACCAGAGTCCCTCCCAAGATGTCCCAGAACCAACATCCCAGTGGTGAACTTTAGAAAACATCAGGGAAGAATACAATTAGCTCCATTAGCAGCACATCCAAAAGATCTCAGCGGGCACCAGACACTACTGAGATGAAATCAGCTCTGTGTGGTCAGCACCTGCATAGCAGCTCATACACTGTTATCGGGGTCAGTCTTCACAGTCAGCCAGTCTGATGGTTGACTCAACACATGCACAAGCCAACAGCAATTGGTCCTCAACTACAACAGAAGGGATCATAAAAACCACACAAAAGGCATTTCTGGAGCACCAATCTCAGGTGATCAAAGAGACTGTACCACTGGATCCCACAGTAAACCTACTAAATAAGGCCACCCTACCAAGACTGGGAGACATAGAAGATCTTCCTAATACAAAGAAACAAACATAGAGAGGCAGCCAAAATGAAGAGACAAAGAAACCTGCTTAAATGAAAGAATAGGAGAAATCACCAGAAAAATAACAACTAAATATATTGAAGGCAAGCAATATATGAGTTCAAATAGGGTTCAAAATAATGGCTATAAGAATGCTGAAGAAACTTAGGGAAAGAAGAGAGGAATTCAGTAAGAACTTAACAAAGAGATAGTAAGCATAAAAGAGGACTTATATACCATGAAAAAGAACCAGTCAGAAATGAAGAATACATTATCTGAAATAAAGAATATACACTATAAGGAATAGACAGTAAGTTAGATAAAGCAGAGGATCAAATCAGTTATTTGGAAGACAAAGTAATAGAAAAAACTAATCAGAGCAGCAAAAAGAAGAAAAAAAAATTTAAATGAGAGTAGATTAGGAGGCCTTTAGGACAACACGAAACATAACAGCATATGCATTATAGAGTACCAGAAAAAGAAGAGAGAGAGAGCACAAAGGATTCCGAACTTATTTGAAGAAATGATGACTGGTAATGAAAAAACCCACACACAGGTCCAGGAAGGACAAAGAGTCCCAAACAAGATGAACCCAAAGAATCCCACACCAAGAAACACCATAATTAAAAGGGCAAAGGTTAAAGACAAAGAGAGAATCTTAAAAGCACCAAGAGAAAGACAGTTACCTACAAGGGAGCTCCCATGAGACTGTCATTCGATTTATCAACAAAACATTTCAGGCTACAAGAGATTGGCATGAACTAGTCAAAATAATCAAAAGCAAAGACAATACTTGGCAAGGTAGCTTAGTTAGTTAAAGCATCATCCATCCCAGTATGCCAAGGTTGCAAGTTCAATCCCCAGTAAAGGCATATACAAGAAACAACCAGTAAATGCGTAAACAGGTGGAACAACAAACCAATGTTTCACACATACAGACACACACACACACACACAGACACTCTCTCTCTCAATCACTTTCTCCCTTCTCTCTCTAAAATCAATCAATCAATAAAATATTTTTAAAAAGACTACTTGACCCAGCAAGGTAATCAATTAAAAATGAAGGAAAATGAAGAACTTCCCAGAAAAGAAAAAGCTAAAAAATTTCATTACCACCAAACCAGTATTGCAAAAAATGTTAAAGGATCCTTTTTAGGAAGAGGAAAGGAGAGAAAAAGAGGGCCATAGTTATAAAGAATAAAATGACAATAAATACCTAACATTAATCACTTTATTTTTATTTTTAATATATCTTTATTGATTTTAGACAGAGAGGAAGGGAGAGATAGAAACATCAATGATGAGAGAGTCATTGATCAGCCGCCTCTTGCATGCCTCCTCTCCTGGGGATTGAGCCCACAACCCGGGCATGTGCTTTGACGGGGAATCGAACATAGATCTCCTGGATCATAGGTTGATGCTCAACCACTGAGCCAAGCCCAGCTGGGCAACATTAATCACTTTAAATGTAAAAGGCTTAAATGTTCCAATCAAAATACATAAGGTAGTTGAGTGGATAAGAAAACAGGACCCGTATATATGCTGTCTACAAGAGATGCACCTCAGAACAAAAAAATACATACAAAGAGTAAAGTGATGAAAAAAGATATTTCATGCAAACAGAAATAAAAAAGAAGCTAGAATATCAAGACATATCAGATAAAACAGGCTTTAAAGCAAAGGCTGTCATAAGAGACAAAGAAGGACATTACATAATGAAAAAGGAATCAATCCAACAAGAGGATAAAACCCTTGTAAACGTTTATGCACCCAACATAGGAGCATCTAAATATGTAAAGCAAATTTTCATGTACGTAAAGGGAGAGATTGACAGTAATACAGTCATAGTACAGGATTTTAACACCCCACTGACATCAATGGATAGATTTTCCAGATAGAAAATGAACAAGGAAAGAGTGGCCTTAAATGAAACACTAGATAAGAAGGACTTAATTGATTTTGTCAGAGAATTTTATTCCAAAGGAGTAGAATATACATTCTTTTCAAGTGCATGTAGAATATTTTCTAGGATAGACATGTTAGGACAGAAAAAAAGGCTCAATAAATTTAAGAAGATTGAAATTGTATCAAACATTTTCTCTGACCACAATGGTATAAAATTTGAAAACAATTACCAAAACACACACACACACACACACACACCAAACCCACAAACACATGGAGACTAAATACTATGGTAATAAACAATGAATAAGTTAACAATAAGATCAAGGAAGAAACCAAAAGATACCTTGAGACAAATGAAAATGAAAACACAAAAAATGAAAATCTATGGGACATAGCCAAAGCATTACTGAGAGGAAAATTTATGGCATTACAGACCTACCTCAACAAACAAGAAATATCTCACATAAACAATTTAACCTTACATTTAAATAACTAAAAAAAAAAAAGAATACAAAAAGTCCAAAGTGAATAGAAGGAAAATAATAATAAAGATCAGAGCAAGTGCCCAACAGTAGATGAGTTGATCAAAATGCTGTGGAACATTTCTGCCATGGACTACTATACTAAAAAAGAAGAGTCTCTTACTCTTTGAGACAGCATGGAGGGACCTGGAGAGTATTATGCTAAGCAAAATAAGCCAATCAGAGAAAGACAAGTATCACATGATCTCACTCATATGTGGAATCTAATGAACAAAATAAACTGATGAACAGCACAGATCCAGAGACATAGAAGCATGGAACAGACTGATGAATTTTAGAGGGAAGGTGTGGGTGGGGAGAAATTAACCAAAGAACTTATATGCATGTCTACATAACCCATGGACACAGACAATAATGTGGTGAAAGCCTGGGGAGGCCACAGGTGGGGTGGAAGGGGACAATAAGGGATATCTGTAATACTTTCAACAATAAAAATAAATTTTAAAACAAGATCAGAGGAAAAATGAACAAAATAGAGTCTAAAAGAATACAAAAGATCAACAAGAACAAGAGTTGGTTCTTTGAAAAGATAAACAAGACTGACAAACTTTTAACCAGATTCATCAAGAAAAAAAGAGAGACAACCCAAATAAATAAAATCAGAAATGAAAGAGGAGAAGTAACAACTGACTCCACATAAGTACAAAGGACTGTAAGAAAATACTAGGAACAACTATATGCTAACAAATTGGACAACCTGGGTGAAATGAATAAATTTCTAGAACTATATAATCTTCCAAAACTGAAACAGGAAGAATAAAAAAAATCTGAATAGACCAATTTTAACTAATGAAATTGAAGAAGTAATCAAAAAACTCCCAGCAAACAAAAGTCCTGGACAGGATGGCTTCACATGGGAATTTTACCAAACATTCAAAGAAAAACTAACACCTATCTTTCTTAAACTATTCCAACAAATTCAAGAGGAGGGAAGTCTCCAAAGCTCATTTTGTGGGGCTAGCATTACCCTAATTCAAAATCAGATAAAGACACTACAAAGAAAGAAAATTATAAGCCAGTAGCTCTAATGATCATAATGCTAAAATTGTCAGCAAATATTAGCAAATCAGATCCAGCAATTCATTAAAAAGATGATACACCATGATCAAGTGGGAGTTATTCTGGGGAGACAAGGTTGTTACAACATTCACAAATCAATAAATGTGATACATCACATAAACAAAACGAATGACAAAAATCACATTATCATATCAATAGATGCAGAAAAAGCATTCCATAAAATCCAACACCATTTTTGATAAAAACTCTCAGCAAAGTGGGAATAGAGAGTTCAAACCTCAACATAATAAAGATCATATATGACAAACCCACAGACAACATCATACTTAATGGACAAAAACTAAAAGTGTTTCTCTTAAGATAAGGAACAAGATAGGGCTGCCCACTTTCACCATTCTCTTTCAACAGAGTACTGAAAGTCTTAGCCACAGCGATCAGACAAGAAAAAGAAATAAAAGGTATCCAAATTGGAAAGGAAGAAGTAAAACTCATTATTTTCAGATGACATGGTGCTGTACATAAAAAAATCAAAAGACTCCATCAAAAAACCGCTACAACTGACAAATGAATTTGGTAAAGTAGCAGAATACAAAATTAAAATTCAGAAATCAGTGGCATTTTTATACACCAATAATCAGAAAGAGAAATTAAGGAAACAATCCCACTTACTAATGCAGAATAAAATAAAGTACATCAAAAAAATTTAACCAAGGTGGTAAAAGACCTATTCTCAGAAAATTATAGGATACTGAAGAAAGAAACTGAGGAAGATACAAACAAGTGGAAGCATATACCATGTTCATGGATTAGAAGAATTAACATCATTAAAATGTCCATAGTACCCAAAGCAATCTATAGATTCAGTGCAATTCCTATTAAAATACCAATGGCATAATTCACAGATCTTGAACAAATATTCCAAAAATTTATATGGAACTACAAAAGACCCCAAATAGACTCAAATCTTGAGAAAGTAGAATAAAGTTGGAAGTATCACACTATGTGATATCAAACTATACTACCAGGTCCTTGTAATCAAAGCAGCCTGATACAGGCATATGAACAGACATATAGATCCATGGAACAGAACAGAGAGACCAGAAATAAACCGATGCCTTTATGGTCAGTTAATATCTGACACAGGAGGCAAGAACATAAAATGGAGTAAAGACAGTCTCTTCAATAAATGGTGTTAGGAAAATTGGACAGACACATGCAAAAAAAATGAAACTAGGCCACCAACTTACATCATACACAAGAATAATGGATTAAATTGATTAAATACTTACATGTAAGTCAAGAAACCATAAGTATCTTAGAAGAAAACATAGGCAGTAAAATCTCATATATTTATCCTAGCAATATTTTTGCCAATATATCTCCTCATGCAAGGGAAACAATGAAAAAAAAAAAATAAACAAATAGGACTACATGAAACTAGAAAGCTTCTGCATAGCAAAAGAAACCAAAAGAACAAAGTGAAAAAGCAACACAC